>NC_089160.1:7158327-7350822 GCF_009819655.1 Sylvia atricapilla
TGAGGACAGGAACTGAAGCCTCTCTTGCCAACTCATTCCAGTGTTCCACTTCCCTCACAATAGAAGAATTATTTTCTCAGATTCACAAAGAATTTTATGTGTCTCAGTCTGTGCCCATTGCCTCCTGTCCTGTAAGTGGGCACCTCTGGGAGGAACCTGAGCCCTTCTTCTTCCCAGCCTCCATGAAATAGATACCAACTATTGATATCTATTAGATATATAGAGATAATAATATCTCCACAATTAGGTGTAAAAAGAGGCTTCTGTAGCAGTGGCAGAAGGGCTTTTCTAAATAAAAGAACATGGTAGCTCACTTAAGTCATTTATCACCCATAACCAAGTACAGATGTTTCCATTTACCATGACTTCTTTTTTTCAGAAATAATACAAAAGAAATGTCTTTTTTAAAATACAACTGCATCTTGACAGAAATTTGTGTAGTACTATATTCAATCTTGGGCATATGCTACCTAGTAATTCCTTTGTAAATTAATGGCAATTATTCCTTCACATCCTCTTTAAAATTTAGAGGTTTTTCCTTGACACGTGCAAAATAAATGCCATGTACTTTCTCCAAAGCATAAATAGCCATGAAATTACTTAGCAAAAAGACTGAAATTGTCATTTAATCATACTTAATTATATGGGTAATGTACCTCGAGCAAGTGTTAGAGAAACTGAGAAAGAGATACTTCCTTACAGTTACAAAAATGGTATTTAATGTGAGAGAGTGTTGTCTGTCAGGTAGCACTGCACTGCTATCACACCCAGACTGATTTTACTAATCAGAAATCAACTTGAGCTTTCTGGCCTTCACCTCCTGACACTCCTAGCTGGGACAAAGCCTGTGGTTTACAAACCTACAAAACAATGAAAATATAGAAGCTGTGTCATAAAAATGCAAGTTATATCTTCTGTTTCAAGAGTTCCAGTGTTGCTTATCTACGTGTAGGCTCTTTTTTTTTCTTTTTTTTTTTTAATTATGTACTAAATTAATAAAAATCCTCATAAAAACATGCCCATGACTCCCTTTAGGACCTAACCCCACCTTTTTTATTGATATCATTATCACAAGCACGCTGTGTAACACATAGAAAGGTTGATGATAGATCTGCTCTCTCCTGCAAGGGTTTCACAAACCAGATCTGTGATGCTTTTTTGGAATATCTTTTCCACGGCTCTCAGCTTCCTTCCATAAGGGAAGGGATCTGGCAATCTGAGAATCAGAACTTGCATTTCCCAGCAGTCAGGGTATGAACAGAGCTGATTTATGTCAGGCCAGTGCTCTGGGCAGGCCTGGCTATGTTAAACAGGAGAGCAGATTCATTTGCAGCAGCTCGCTGGAAACAGTCTGCAGTGATTTATAGTGGTCTTACCAATCACTAAATCACTTATTTGACTTTGTAGAATAAACATTAGTATATTTTTCCTTTTACTTGCTTTTTTGTTCTCATCTATAACGTGCTAGCTAAGCCCTAGAGGTAAAACACTATCAATATTTGTAAAACATTTGCTACACAAAGAACAATTCCTGCAGTTGTTACCTAAGGAATCATCTGAATGTTTTGATAATACTAATGAGGAGTGTCCTGTATCTGGTATGAGGTGGAAAATCTTCTGTTTTAATGTGTACAAACAATGACTTATGTAAAGATCTTTGGTCTACTTAATACTGCCCATTTCAGATGTAAGCTGAAGAGCAAATGCAAAAGAATTACTCTAGATACTTCGATTTTTTAAAAAATCACCACACTACTGAAAAGATCAAAAGCTATTGAGCTGTTATTTTTCCAGCTGTACACCAATATAAGCTACTTGAAGTTTGCCCCTTATGTAGCCTGAGGAAAGATGACCAAGGTTTCCTCTAATTTTTTTTTGCACAGATTTTATCTGCCCATCCAAAGGCAGCCCTGCCTACAAAAGGGGTCAAGGATTCCCCCAGCAGGGCATTAGGCACAGCTCTAGTCCCTGTGTTTGCCAGCTACAACCATTAAGAGAGAAAGAAAGTGGCATAAAACAGCAGGTGTCAAGTAAAAGTTTCTTTCCAAGTCTAAAAATAGACAAGTTGATGGTTCCACTGAAGTGAATCAAAGTTTTTTAACTAACCTCAGCACAAGTTCTGTTATTCAAATCTTGTTCAGCCCAGGACACCAGCCCCTTTGGCCTCAATATCGCCAAAATAAATGGCAGGGTAATGCAAAAGTAATCACATGAGAAGATCAAGCATACATATTTAATTAAATGCTGTTTAGTGTCCTATGGTTCAAGAAATTTTTCTTCTGATGATTTATTTAAATTTTGTTTGATGCTGTGCTTCATCTGCTTTTGTTTGCTTTTTTTGATCTCAGGCTATTATTTACCTTACAAACATTTCATGCCCGTCTAGCATTCTCCAGAGCTGTGAATCACGCTGCTTTATCTTCCTCTGAGGCATTCATTCCTTCTTTTTTATTGATGTTCTACCTCCTCATGGTACCTGCTCTTTGTCCCTTTATTGAGGCCTCGTTGCATGCCTTTTTCTCCATAGTCAAACAGGTTTCTTGAAGATGGTGCAACACAAAGTCAAAGTAAAACATCTAAAGAACATTGGGACAGACACAGGGCAAAGCATTGGAGTTTAGCTGCTGGAGTGCAGCTAAAAGGATACTGAGACAGAGTGGCCTGGCAGCCTGGTTAGTGTGTTAAGGGGAAACAATGAAAAGCAAAGAAGAATCATGTGTTAAGATTGAGCAGGGATACACAGGAAGAAGAAAGACAACCCCTGGCAAAGTGAAAGCTGAAGCAGAACCAAACATACAAAACTAATTAATGGAGACATTACTAAATGCCTGGTACTTACATGGCATGGAAATATAGGGGTGCTTGAAAAAAGTCATGAGGTATTACATTTCTCACACAGGGGAGTAGAAATAGATTAAGGATTATATTATTAGTGTTTTACTGATACTGGGAAATAAGTTGACGTAATTAATCACGTTTGAATATTTTATGTTGACCAACTGTTTTTATTTTTCCATAACTGACTGAAAATCTGGTTAAAAAAAACAAACTGACTCTAAATTATTTTTTAAATAATAGTTAAAATATTTTAAAAGACTAGATAATGAATGAATGAATACATACCTTCATCTGGAATGACATTTAATGACGGCAATACAACAGAAATTACATTACTGACATGTTCACCTTGAGCCAGTCCAATGCTGGCCCCATCAGGAGTCTCCTGGATTCCCCCTCTAAAACCTGTGGGCAGATTGGAGACTGGGCTGAAATCTAAATGTGTCAGAAGAGCAGCTGTGAGATGAACAGACAGCACTCCACCAACTCTAGACACATGGAGAAGTTAAAAATCACCAGCTCAGTCTCATTCTGAAATACTTGATGGTACACACTGTATGAATTCAGTGTTACATCTCCTTTCCAGCCTGTTCACCTGACTTCCCCCCATGCAGGGTGTATCTTGGTTTCTGCCCACTTGAGTCTTGATCACCTATTCTGGAAAATGTTCCTGAAAATAGGGAATTTCTGACAGGACACACTGATTTTGTTGGAATAAATGATCTTAGGATGGTTAGAAGGCCTCAAGAGAAAGGCTGAGATTCTTCTGCCCCTATGACAGCACTAGAAGCTGTGTGCTCTGGCTCCTTGTCAGACCAGATTTGGTTTTGGTTGGTTTGAAGATGCACAAGCTTTGGAAGCAATGGCTGAATCAAGAGCCCCAAAACATGGAGCTGATCACATCAAGTTTCTGTATGAGCTGTAAGAAATCCTAAATCAAGACTCCCAGAAGTTTCCAGATCTTCAGCAGAATCCAAATCATTGTGATCTTTGAATTACAGTCAGGTTCTTAGAGTTTTCAGGGTAAGCTGCTGTAAAGCCAGAATTTGTTAGAGACCCCTCCTGTCTTTAGCTGGGAGACATTGTGCCCACCAGGACTGAGTGAGTCCATCAGCTTCAGAGGTCAGGAGTCTTTGTTTTGAGACAGAAAACAACCTGGCAGGCTCTTTAATCTTCATTTCACTTTGGTTTTGAAACACTTAAAGGAGGAAAAAGAAAAAAAAAAAAAAAAAAGGATAAGAAAGATCAATTAATTTTGGCACTTCTCTGGAACAATTTACACAGGTGACACCTCCAGATCAACGTTACTTCCACATGCAAGGTCACAGCTTCCAGACATAAGGCAGAAGAGAAACATGGACCCCACCCAGTGAGTCAGAAGCCTTAAATCATGCCACTATCATCTCATTAAGGCTTTTCATTTTCTTTTCTCACCCTTTCTCTGGCACGGTTTTGAAAGACACTTCTTCAGGCACCCTACCAATATGATGTAATCTCATTTAAATGGACATTGCAGGTTTTCAAAGAGGTGTTCAACACTCTCATAGTGCTAATAATAGCAAAAAACAAGCCAACAATGATGGGTTTTTGACCCTTGATGGAATAAAAGTCAAAACACGTTATGGCACAATATATATTAGCCAATGAATCTGAATGGCTTTAGAAGGGGAAGCATAGATACAACTGGGGGGGAAATGCCATGGGATAAGCCTCCTGACAGTACCATGGTAACACTTCTTGCTGTACTGCAGCTGAAAGCTAGGATTAATTTGCAAGGGAAATAGCTTCCATATCCAGACCATTCCATCAAATATTAAGTTATATGGTCATTATAGGCAACTGGGGAATATAAATAATAGGAAATGCTCATTGTGCCCCTTCTGGTATCCTCAGTTATTAAGCTACTGCTTCAGCAGCAACAATAAGCAATATGTATGTTTTGATTCCTGGGTAACTTGTTGGAAATTAGGTTTCACAGTAGTGTTTGTGTATTAGTCTGATCAAATGCTGCATTATCTTCCTCACTTCTTGGCGGTATTTATGTGTTAAGCTCCCTTTTATTAAGTTTCTTGCTGAAATATGATGTATTAAGTAAAGGCTCCCCATAGTAAATTATGTTGGTTTCTTGGTATTATCACTGCATTACCCTGCTCTGAATGATCTTATGTGCCTCATTAGCATAACATGAATTACAATAAGGAGTTTAATCTCCAGTCCTACACTTCTTCATGCACATCTTTTTTTCCCCATAACTTTTCATTACTGCAGGCTGGGAGTTTAGGCTGATAACCAAACAGGGACAGGGTGAAAAAAAAATCGTGTTTCAGGATGAATGAATGGAGCACCCTGAGGGAACAGGGAACAGCACCTGAGTGTTCTCTCAGTGATGGCAGCAAATAGGGAGATGGAATGACATTTCAAGGCCCACACATATAATTTTTACTGACCCTGCATAACCAATGACAGGAGAAATTAGCCAATAATTTGCCATGGGCGCCCTAAAAGAAGGGTGGGCAAAGACCCAGATTCTCCCTGTGGGTTTTGTGCACCTCAGTAAATCCCTCGAGTCAGGAACACACTTCTGTGCCTCATGTGAGGGAAACAGGCATTTAGATACCATGAAGAAACCATTAGAATAAAGCCTTTTCTCACTGTGTTTCCTTCTACTGACACTTTCAAAGGATATTTTTTCCTATTCGTTTCTTGATATGGTTATAGGATCAAATTAATTGAGACCCTGGGCACCTATGCATAAAGGTTTTCAAAACCCCAAAATTTTAATGTTCTTTTCCTAGGGACAGAGAAAAGTACATTGAAAGATATTTTGTATAAAAATATTCAGTTATATATTGCTCTGCTTCAAGGAAAGCCTTTTTTTTTATATTTTAAAATCAGTTTCAAATTAATGGCTCAGCCCAAACTTGGAGAACTGAGCAGATAGGTTAAAGAAATAATTATTTAATTATGGACAGCTTTCATCTCCAACCTTAAGACTTAAGATCTGATAGACTTTTACACCCACATTTCATGAAAAGCAGCTCCATAAACTACTTTGAGAGATCACACATCTACTTGAACAAGAGGAGACAGGCTCCCATCTGTTAAAAAAAAAAAGCAAAAGCAAAAAACCTAGGCTGTTTTTATTCTAAACATATGAAATATGTTTATTATTAGTTCCTTCATATAGCCATGTTTTGAAACCAAATTACACTGAATTTATGCTATTAATGACTGGAGTGATTTGAACTGAAAATTTCTCCATGGTTAAGCCTAAAGCACAGAACACAGGAAAACAGAGTTAAGCTGCCAGCTCTGTAACAGCATCTTGTTTCTTGAATGCAACATATTTCAGAAATTTTTGGTATTTCCACACTGACTGTCAAATACAAAGATATTAATATTCTGTTTCTAATCTTGTGAAGGCTTAGTCTAAACAAATGAAAAAATTCTGAGTGTGTGATTTGAGGTATGATTTCCTAGAAATTCATACATCAATCTTTAAAAAAGAATCTTCTGCATAAAGTGACTACAAACCAGTATTTTACCAGAAAACTGCAACTTGTGGTACTTTTTGATCATGTGATTGCTGTAGTCACAGCATTTGACTGTGGGTCTGTTTAGGGTGATAATGTTTCTGGCTATAAATGTTTTTATTTATCTAAACACTGGCGCTGAAAAGGGAGCTGAGCCAGCACAGAACCTTCTCTTACAGCCCCTGTGGGCACCAGCCTCTGCCTTCTGGTTGTCAGGCAATCTCTCTGAAGAAACTCCATGGGTTTATGGATTTAAATGCTAGACTTTCTGGAGCAGTGTATTCCAGACAGTTTCAGATTCATCAGAATAAAATTTCAACAGGGACCTGTCCTCTCTTAGCCTTTCTAACAAAAAAATAGGTTCTTGTGTGAGTTATACCACAAACCTGAAATGTGTGACCTCCTTCTCCTGCAGATTTATTCATGTTTAGCTATAGGTGTTTGCAGTTACCCACGATCACATTTCAGCAAGACCTCATATTCCACTTTGAAATTTACAGCCTTCTTGTCCTTTTAAAAACAATTTCAAACAATGCTTTTGAAAATTGAAGTTTGCATTTCTTTGCAGTCTACAGAGGTTCTGTTTTATTAACATCTTAGTGTCTCATCCATCTTCCAATGACAAAAACTATCATGGTGGGGGTAGCCCTGTCACAGCCAGAAGGATCTGTACCAGATCTGCTTTTGTCTTGTATTTGCACCTTCAGTGCCAGTCATTCATGTTTCGACTGGGTATCAATCATATCAAATTCAGGCTTCTGTTAGGAGCCCATGAAATAAATACAGACAATTTAAATATACTTCATTAGAATGACAACCATTTTCAACAGAGCTGAGTTGAATTCAACACCTCAGAATCCACATGTTAATTCTAATTTACGTATATGTAAACAAAACCTGATATTCTAACATTTGTTTATCACTTGTACATTACAAAAAGCCAGAGGGGAGAAAAATCACTGCAAAGGAGAAGAAGAAAGCTTTCAGCAAAGTGGCAGAAACATTTATTGAGTCAGTGACACAGGAATCCTTGTTGGATGACTTTGCAGCAGCAGTTGGACACTGTGCTAAGCAGACATTGCCTGGAATTCACCCACTGTGGGAACTTGCAAAGCATGACTGAAAAAGATCACCTGGAATGTCTGAATGCATTTGGAAAAACCTGAGCAGTATATCAGCTCAGTCTGAAGCAGAAATACAGAAGCATAAATCCATGAAAATATCATGGGAGATGGAAGAGAACAGCAGCAGAAATGTGTGTGCAATTTCACTGATTGCTTCCTCTGGGAATAAAGGAGTTCAGGTTAGAATCTGCAGGAGCAAAGTCAGATCAGCTTTCAGGCCAGTGGGAGGCAGATACTGGCGCAGGAAAGAGACAGCAAAATCTATCATCATTCAGGAGCACTCAGCACCTCTTCATTTCTACCTGTTAATGCTTCTGCCACTGGCTTTTTTCCCTTGGAATTATTATTATTCATGACCCAAAACATCTCTCATATTTCATTTGAAACAAAAAAGATGGCATCTTCATATATAGAAGTGCTTTTGTGCAGGACTTGTCTTAGTTCTGGATAAAGTCTTTGATGCATCTGTTGGCTTTTTTTCAATAATATTCGCTATTAAAGTCAAGAAAAATACATCTTTTCACCACTTACATTTACCATTACGATATACATCCTGCAATATTAAAAAATATGCTCGTCTCTGAGGAATTAATTCAAAATTATATTATTAAGATGCCTTATTACCAACAAACTTTCATCTTATATCTTTAATGGCTGTAGCAGTGCTATCAAGATGTCTAGAGGCAGAAAAAAGTTACATTTATTCTACAAGCAACTTATGACAAACACTAATGCACTGATACAAGAAAATGTATGACAGTGTCACTCCAGGGAACTGTAGATCTTCAGTGGACCCACAGAGGTAGAGAGGCTACAAACAAGCCAAGGAAAGGAACTAGAACACCTGGAACTTGGTGTCAGTCAGCCATAAGTTAAGTCAGGCTTAAATAAACAACCACAGTTAAGGCTCGACAGCTCCTGTGCAGCATCCAGGAGAGGGATGTGCCTCTCTCCCCTTAATCCTCACTTCAGACAGGCACTGAGGTCCATTCCTGCTTGCATCAGCCACAGCTGGGTTTTGCCACATATCTGGAACAAGACAAAAAATCCTGCTGTGGTATCACCCATGTCTCGTTCTTGCTCTGATAAGCAATAACCAAAAAAATCAACCCAATCTAGTTTTTGTTGACATCAGGTTAAAAGCAGATGCAAATGTTTCACTCTTCTGGTCTTAAAAAGTTCCTTCACTGTCTGAGCAAATGCTAAATAGAATGATAAACCCATCATTAAAGGAAAGAGAAAGTTATAGGCTAATAAATTTAATTCTTTTTCATTTAAGCGGAAAAATTGGCAGATTGAAAAATGCTTCTGCCAATTCAGGTCAACAGAACATTTGCTTTACAAATTAGGCTTTTGATAGCAAACATAAACGAAATGAGGGACTATAAATTGAAAGGATCAAATGTCATTAAGTTGTGCTCACTCAACAAGACAGCATCAGGAAAAGCAGCATGTCCAGGTGCCATCATTCCAACACAGGAATCTCTCAAATTATACAACGATGTGGTAACAGCTTCCCACTTTTGGCACCTGCTCATTGGATGCACGTTTATCTCCAAGCACGAAATTATCTGCACCATCAGATACCTCAGTTACGCATCAAAAGTCCCCAAGTTTGGTAAAATTAAACCCATTGCATTAAAGAAAAAGAATGTTAAAGATCAAACCAGTGTTTGGGGCAGGGATGTGGAGGACATTAGGCTACACAACAAGGATGATTATCCTCAGCCTTCATTAAATGTGCTGAATAGCCTCCAAATATTAATTGGCATGTTGTGATAAATGCTTCCATTGCTTGTTACTGCAGCAATTATTTGAAATGTCAGCCCCTCCTATGGTACTGCAAACAGGCCGAAATAATATAAGAATGGGGCATAAAAATGTAATTTTTTAAAATTGTTACAGGAAAGAGCATTCATTCATTGCCAGAATGCATTGACTGCATTTTGTTGTTATTATTATTACATTTGGCTGCTATTATACCTGAAATCCCATGTGCTACTGATGACAGTATCTGACAGCTTTATTGCTTATTTTAATCTTAATAAGGCAGATATCAACTTTATGTACATTAAAAAATTCTTCTGTATCTATTAACTTCTCCATTTGGTCAAGCTCAGTCAGTACCTGCTGTTTTATTAAAAAATACAATAAATAGAATACATAAAATAATTTATTTTTGTCAAAGCTACATGACAAGCAGTAAAATCTGAGAAGGCTGCAGGTCAAAAATCAGCACATTAGGCTTTCTGAGGAACTTTTCATTCACTTTACAGCCCTGAGCAAGTTCCTTAATGTCTCTGTCCATCTCTGCACTCATCCTATATAGGGGCATGATAATAACTTTACAGTGAGTCATTTTCAGCATTTTAAGAGGGCACAGATGGAAGTCGTTATGCAATGCAAATCTTTGTTGCTGTTTTGCCATAAAATGTACAAAACAGAGTGGTTTATGATATTAGCAATGCTCTGGAGAACTGAGATTGCTGTTCAAACCACCTCTGAAAGCTGAGTTCGTTCGTGCAGCCCACAGCCCCACCCCAATCGTGTTTCTTGGGAAGTGCCCTGATCATTTCAACCCAGTGTGCAAAACAGTTCATCCCAACACAGTGGCCAGAGGGTGTTTTTCAATAAAAGGCAGGACACCTGTAGGGTCTCAAAGGGTAGATCAGCCACTTTTGATCTGAGCCATTGCTTTAGGAGGACATGAAATAATTGATAGATGATAATTATAGTGCACAAACTGCACAGGTACCAGAGCCATCCAACTGCTCCAATTCTGTTCCAACAAAAATATCCATCTTAAGAGGAAATTATGTAAAAAACAAAATGTTCTCATGTGCCTTATCAACTTTGAAGTCAGAATTCTGACTTCTGACAATCACCTCTCTAATTATATCACTGATTTAAGCTTAAAGCCTTTTATTTACACTCTTGTCACTACATGTGAAGCCTTTGTGAATACAATGAACAAAGCAACCAAACCAAAACTCTCAGTACTGTTATCCTAAATATTATCCTAAATATCCTTGTGCTTAGGCATGGCCCACAATAAAACCAAAAGAAACCAGCTATGAACCTGCACAGTTCAGATCAAGCTCATCTCTGGCAACTGCAGAGCCAAAAAGAGACTAGATTTTAAATATAATCAGCCCAATTAACAACTCATTATTTTTGCCTTAAATCAGGGGAACTCAGTGTAGTACCACAAACTCAAGATATTTACATTTCTCTTTTGACATAAAAGGCACAGAAAAACCTCAAAGTAAGCATTTGAGGAATGTGTAAAATGAAGGTAAGCTGTAAAAATGCACACAATCTGTCTCTCTTACTGATGAGAAATAGGACAGGAGGTACAGACCTCTCAAACTGACGTGGAATTAGCACTAACTCTAAACAGCAGGGCCAACTTAAATCAAAGAATTCTAAAATTCTTCCTCATTGTAACATAGATTTGTCTTATACCACAGATTAGTATGTTTAGACACATGGGAGCTTAATAAAGGTAAACTAAAAAATCTTAATACTCCACTGCATTGAGAATTCTCACTGGAAATGTTGTATAGGATCCAATTCTGAATTGACATCAATAATTCAGTGGAGCAGATGTGCCACTCTCCAGAGACCACTGCACAAATCTTATCTTACAGTGATATTTACAGGCTCATTTCAGACAGGGCAATCTGCTCCCTGCCAGTGGTGACAGCAGCCAGGCCTCCAGTTTATGGTTCCATGTGATGCAAGAAGGAATATCAGAGTCATTCCATTTCCATGTGAATGGAAAGTGTGGGTTAAGTCAATCCAATACAATCATCCTTTCTGAGCATAGAAGGTTTAGAAACACTGCCTTTTAAACCTCCATTTTATTAACCTTTATCAGCTGCTGCAAAAGCAGCACATGATGAGATTTCTGAACTTTGCTGTCAGTAGCTAAAGGGTAATGCTTGTAGTGATTGCTGTTTTGCAAAATTATAATTCTCATCTCCAAAAGGTCTTCTAATGGATTTATTCTCCAGTGATTACCGAGTGGCACTGGGAGACAATGAGCAGGATTTGGTGGCTGCATCTCAGGGCAGGCTGGCTGCAATTGCTGACTTCCAGCCCTGCCTCCAGAACCTAAATCAGGTCAGCACAGTGCTGCAGGTGGGAGGTGAGGATGCTGTTTCCATTCTGAGCTCTGGCCAGTGCCCAGCAATGCAGAACTGGGGACTGGCTGCTCCCAGCAGCACAGCAAGTCACTGCTGAACGGGGAATAGGCAAGCAAAGAGCTGAGTCCAAACAAAACCTTTGTGAAGTAGTTAAATGTACTCAGAGTTACTCAGAGACCTGATCAGCACTGGGCTGAGTGAGACAAGGACACACCTGCAGCTTAACCCTTCCAGGTTCCTGCAAAGCTTTATCAAATCTGTCTTTTGGGGTATAATGTACCCCAGCAGTCCCAGAGGAACGATTTATTATAGCGTCATTTCAGAGTGGTGAGTTCAGAAACCTCAAACATTTCAGCAGGTGTAGACTGCCGAAGAATTCCAGTGGGGACAGACAAAATCCCTGCCTCATGGACAGAATTATTGAGGCAAAATGCATTAGCCATAACTTGTAACTTCAAGGAGTTTGGCTGTATTGAGGCATTCCCCAGAAGACTTGAGATAAGAGAAGCTCCAGGGAAGGCATGCAAAAGAGAAAGTTATCCCAACTAGCTCTTCCCAGGATTCCTCAAAACAGATCCAAGACTCACTGAGAGAGCTGGGCTGATGTTTGGCAGATAAATAAAGGCAAGAAGCAGAAAGGTCAGATGAAGTCAGGCCCACTGGTTGTTAATAAAAGATTAAAAAGGGAGAAACTACCTGAAGAGTTCCTTATGGCTGAGACCAGGCAACTAAATGCTATCACAGAGCAAAGCGGCCCCAGATGCAGAGTCAGAGATCCTTAAATAAACCTTGAACTTCAGCAAGAAAGACCTGAGAGAGAGCAGCTGAAAGAGAATTTTCACTGGCAGGTTGGCCACTGAGAGTTCTCTCCAGCTGCACTCAGGTCTTTGAGAGAGACAAGTGTAACAAAACTCATTTCACACAGCAGAGTGTAAGATTTCTAGCAGGAGAAAATCCCAGGACATTATTTTTTTTCCTTCTCCTAGGTAAAGTTTTTAATTTTTCTTCTTCCAAAGAGAAACTCTCTATGTGGTTCTCTGATGGGAGAAACCCAGGCAAGGTGTGCTCACCTGTCTGCATCATCTGCTGTGGGAGTATTGGTGCCTGAAAGAACTCAAAGTGAATTATTATCCACAAAGCAAAAACTGCTAAGAAAACACTCCAGAGTAGAAGGTAAGCAACCAACTGGGTAAGAAGTGTGAGAGCAGTGAGAGGAATGACAGATTTGTCTTTACAAACAATCTCTGGGTCTGCTGGTAGATAAACCCAGCACTGAGAGAAAGAAGAAACAATCGGAAGAATTCTACTGATGAATGAATGGAAAAGAAGATATTTGATTTACAAACAAACTGTAGGCTTGCTGATAAATGAAATTGAATATTGAAAGATGAAAGAAACAATGGGGAAACCCTATAAATTCCATAAGAATTGAAAATTAAAAGGGAGGTTGTACATTAAAGGGGAATTTTAGGTATTAGGCACTCCGGGAAGTCTGTACCTCTCAAGTAGCTCAAAGCCAATGGGGAAAGAGAGGGGGAATGTGGATGGGAAATTGGGATAAACAGGAGGCTGTGTCCTCCAAAATTGGAGAGATCCCAGGGGAAATTCCCCATGGCCTGTCCCTTTATTGGAATAAAGTAAAAAGACTCCTCTGTCTCCTTTTCAGACATAAACTTCTGGTGTTTGTGGATTAATTTTCCTAACAGCAGGAAGCAGACCGTGGCAGAGCAGAGACTCTCCAGTAAATTATTAGAACAGCCATAATATAGTCCTGAACCTTTTCAGTCTCCCCTCTAGTGAGCCTCAGCACCACAAAGCAGAGGGAGGTGATGCCATATCCCAGGCAAGGTGTGGCACAACCAAGCTATAACAATAGCAGGACAGGACCAGCCAAGCAGGGAAAGGGACAGAAGGCTGTCCCATCTTCCAGCACAGCCATCCATGGGTAGAAGTCAGTCATTAATAATGATTCTAGAAAAGATTTGATCAATCTCACAGCTACAGCATTAAAGGATGCTTTTTCCAAGATGGTTTGCGAAGTGGAGAATGTTTTCTTGCACTGTATATGTCAAATGTGTGAAAACCAGGCATTCTCTCCAAGTGGTGCCGAAAGTGGAGGAGCAGCAGCTCAGCTATTGGCAGCTATTTACAAATAGCTATATACAAATTCTCATTATACCTAATTAAAAATTCTAAATGTGTGGAGCTCCCATTTTCCCCCAACAAACCAGCTTTCATGGTCAGACCTACATGTAGACACTTCTATCATCTGTAGTGTATGTGATAGGGGGAACAGTGGAATGAAATAATGACTATACAGTGGCATCTCCTGCAAAACAAAATCAAATACAGGTCCAGCATAGGCACTCTACACTGGAGCACACCTGGAGAGGAAAATGAGGTCTAAGAAACCTTGCACTTTGTTCCTTGGTTGATCACTTAAACAAAAATTCCACAGAATCACAGAATGTGTAGGTTAGAAGAGACCTCCAAAATCATCGAGTCCAACCCAGCCCCAACACCTCAACTAAACCTTGGCCCCAGTGCCACATCCAGTCTTTGTTTAAACACATCCAGGGGTGGTGACTCCACCACCTCCCCGGGCAGACCATTCCAGTATTTAATCACTCTTTCTGTGAAAACTTCTTCCTAATATCCAACCTATATTTCCCTTGGTGCAGCCTGAGGCTGTGTCCTCTCGTTCTGTCAGTGCTGCTGGAGAAAGAGCCCAACCCCAGCTGAGCACAGCCACCTGTCAGGGAGCTGGAGAGAGTGATCAGGTCACCTCTGAATCCTCTTTTCTCCAGGCTGAACAGCCCCAGGTCCCTCAGTTGTTCCTCATATGGCTTCTGTTCCAAGCCCTTCACCAGCTTTGTTGCCCTCCTCTGGACGGGTTCAAGCCAGAACTGGACACAGCACTCGAGGTGTGGCCTGAGCAGTGCTGAGTCCAGGGGAAGGATGACCTCCCTGCTCCTGCTGGCCACACCATTCCTGATCCAGGCCAGGTGCCATTTGCCCTCTTGGCCACCTGGGCACACTGCTGCCTCATGTCCAGCCTGCTGTCCAGCAGTGCCCCAGGTCGCTTTCCTCCTGGGCACTGCCCAGCCACACCGTCCCCAGCCTATAACACTGCAGGGGTTATTGTGGCCAAAGTGCAGGACTGGGCACTTGGACTCATTAAACTTCATCTTGTTAGACTCTGCCCATCCATCCAAGCATTCCAGATCTCTCTGCAGAGCCATCCTGTCTTCAAACAGGTCAACACACACTCCCAGCTTAGTGTCATCCACAATTTTACTAATGAAAGATTCAATACCCTCATCCATGTCATCAATGAAAATATTGAACAGAGCTGGCCCTGGCACAGACCCCTGAGGGACACCACTGGTGACTGTCCCCAGCTGGATGCAGCACCGTTCCCCACCACTCCCTGGGCCCAGCCGTGCAGCCAGTTCCTAACCCAGCACAGAGTGCTCCTGTCCAAGCCGTGGGCTGCCAGCTTTTCCAGGAGTGTGCTGTGGGAGACAGTGTCCAAAGCCTTGCTCAAGTCCAAACAGACAACATCCACAGCCCTTCCTGCATCCACCAGGCGAGTCACCTGGTCAGAAAAGGAGATCAGGTTGGTCAAACACAACCTGCCCCTCCTAAACCTGTGCTGGCTGGGCCTGAGACCCTGGCCCTCCTGTGATGACATTCAGTATAAACTGTTCCATTATCTTGCCCGGTACTGAGGTCAGACTGACTGGTCTATAGTTCCTGGGATCCTCCTTCCCACCCTTTTTGTCAATGGGTGTCACATTGGCCAGTTTCCAATAGTCTGGAACCTCACCAGTGAGCCAGGACTGATTGTAAATGATGGAGAACAGCTTCACAAGCTCATCTGCCAACTCCTTCATCACCCTGGGATGGATCCCATCTGGCCCCATAGATTGATGAGTGTCCAAGCATCTCAGCAGTTCTCTGACTGCCTCCTCTTGGATAATGGGGGGACCATTCTGCTCCCTGACACCATCAATGAACCAGGAGTGCAGGTGTCCTGAAGGCAAGTTGTCTTCTCACTGAAGACTGAGGTGAAGAAGGCGTTAAGCACTTCTGCCCTCTCCTCATCTGCAGTTACTAAGCTCCCTCCCTTATCCAATAGAGAGAAAACGTTGGCTGTACGTTTCCTTTATATTTCAGGCCTAATCACTTTTTTCTGCCTTTGGTTACCATAAATTAGCTTCCAAACAAAGGACAATATCAAATATCAGAAGTCCTTACTTTTGTTAAAGTTTTTAAAAAGGACTCAGCAAAAATCTTTGAGAGCAGTTTTAAAGGTTGCTATTTTACAGACAGGGTGTGAGGGCTGTGTTACAGTTAATATTGTAGTTAATACTAGAGAAAACTGAAGCTTGCATCAATACTCTGGAGCTCAATATTGTCTTTCCAGTCAGTAGAAATGGACACACATGACTTCATCAGAGTTATAAAAATTTACATCATCCAGGCTCTTGAATTTAACTCTTCTGTTTCTTTGGAAGAGCAGATTCCTGTTGGCTCTTAGGCCATTCCTAAAGTCTCTCCAATGCCTTGTTTTCCTTATTGACAGAAGAGAAGTCAGTTTAAAACACCCTTAGGAAATGCTCTCAAATCTATGCCAGTGAAAATTATCATTATTACAATTGCAATCCTTGTTCCCTTCAAAAAGGCAAATACCTGTGTAAAACTGCTCATGGCAGGATTTTCTACCACAGTACATAAAAGACAGAAATGTAATTCCTATGAAAGTACCTGGGTGACATTTTTGTAACTGTCTGGGAATTTTTCAGCACATAAACTGAATTTAAAAAGACACACTGCAGCTGCAAATGGTCATTACCAGCAAACAGAGCAGCATCATGCATCAGTAACAAAGACCCAAGTAGAAAGGGGGAAAGGTTTTTCTACCTGCAAGTGTGTAAGAGAAATTCACTGCAGTCAAAGCTCAGCAGTTCACTGTGTGCTCTCATCTCACTGCAGAATTCCAGGTAGCCCCAGCTGCTCCCCCCTCACCCCCAGCACAAGAAAGATTAGAGGGCCAAGACACCTGACTGGTAAATCTGAATAAATTTAACAACTGACTTTCATTTTCTATCATGTGGTTTTAAAGGTTCTTCCCTCTACTCGAGCTTCTCTGAGCCTTTCACAGCCCCACACGCAGGGAGCAAATGCAGCATGTCAATATAAAGTTGGAATCTGCTGTGTACAGATCTCCCATCCCACTATTCTCATTGCAGTTCACAATTACTGTATAAAGTAGGGCTCAACAACACGACAGTGTCATTCACCTTCCTCCAACCTAAATCACCACTGACAGACAGGTGAATCACTTGCCACCTTTAATTTCCTCTTCAGGAACACCATATCTTCAAAATTATATATCTTCAAGGGTTTGAGGTCTATTATGAATAGTTCCCACACCAAATCATTCACGTCTCAGTTCCAAAAGTGTGTTTCTGCATAAAAATCATTCGCACCATTGAGCTGCCTTTTGGAAGTTTACCACTTTTGTCCTTTTCCAACTCTTCTTCAGTAAGAGAGTCATAGGTCCATCTAAAATAACTAGAAAACTTAACAAGAAATGAGAAAAAAAATTACATATTTTAAATCCTGTACAATATCAAGTGTTCTCAAGTTCTTTCTTCAGTAAAAGCTCCCGAAACTTAAGAGAAGTCAAGGGAAAAAGATGAATTCATTAAAATGGGCTTTCAATTTGATTCAGAGTGACTTCCTTGGTGTGCTACTTTATTCCAGCTGGTGAGGGCTTTGGTCCTGTTGCTGTGTCTTTCTAATATAATGAAATCTTATGGGAAGTCCTAAAAAAACATTCTTTAAATTATTTTTGTCAAAGTCACCGGAAATAAAATGTATGTGTGTGAAACAGGAGTTGATCTCCTCAGAGATGAAAAGCATCCAGTCTGTTCAATTAGCACCCACTTCGTAACCACTTTCATTCTTTCCTCTGCCAAGATGGAACCAATATGAGATTTATTATCCAGGTTCAGCTCTGAAAAGCCACATGTCATTCTCCTCTCTGTACATCACCACACTGGGATTTAGCAGATCGCTTTTGCATTAATGTGACTGCATTTGTTGCAGTGGAAGGACTTCTGCTTTAGACAAGTAAAGCAGAGAACAGAAACATTTCCAGTGATGTTCTGTCAAACTTGTATCTGACTGCAAGTCACTGTGATTCTTAAAAAAGGAAGATAAAGGGAAACAACTACAGCACCATTTTTTACAGGGCAGTTGAGAGAAAGTTACCATGGATTGTAAATTGAACATCTGCCCACGGTTTCAAATGGCATAAAGAATAATCTCTTAAAAGAAAAATTTCTTATGAAGCTCCTTTATTGTTTAAAAGCATTAATAAATAGATTCAATTTCCCTCCATGAAACGTCATCCGGGGGTCTGAAACCAGCTGTGGAGCAGAAGTGCAGCACCAGAGTCTACACACTAAATTCAGACTTCAGATTGATGGGTAATCACTCATCTTCTCAAAAATGCCCCTCTAGTCCATGCTTATCAAATGCTTTCTCACAGAATGGGAGGATCATGGATAAAATTTAAATTTTACAGCACTGCTGTGTGATTGCTCTTTACAACCATCATACCAGTGCATTCTGAGAGGGGAGTAGTTGTTTGGACCTGCTGAAGTTATCTCAGATTCGTTGTCCTTGCTGTAGATTTGGACCTCAGAATTTCAGCTACTAAAGGTGAAAAAGTGTTCCAAACAATACATGCCAAAAAACCTCGACCAAAGGACAAGCAAGGCCCATGCTCTCAGTCCCCAAATCTCTTTAGCAGTTAAATCAAGTAACAAAAATACTGGTTAACTGCAGTGCCATTTTCTAACTTGAAAATATAATGCATTCTCCTTCAAAATGTGTCATGAGAACTTGTTGATTTTTATGACAGCTTCAGTGGGAAAAGTCTCCATGAAATCTTGGCTCTTGTTTCATTTTGGAAATGTCAAAATGCATTGTTTCAAAAAGGTTAAAGCAATTTTTCAGTTCAGTTTTTCAGGATGATTCATCTCATTTAAGCATTTGTATTACATTCTAGTACACTAGAAATATTGCATGAACACCAGGATTGCATTCAGCTGTAAATTATTTGGGTTTCCTAACTACATATTTTACTATACTTAGATATTTTGACACTGTATATAATTTTTAAACATAAAGACCATTTGACACTTGAAAAAGTTTAAATTCAGATAAATTTACTGAATTATTTCATTGAGCATACAGGGAAGGAAATTTGAGACATTTCAGACTGAGCTTTACACTCTCCACTTCAAAACAGTATTTTAATTGAATGATATTAAAAGAGAGCAAAACACCAAGATGCACCCTCTGCATATAGAACAAGGAGCTTCAGAGTGAGTTTAAATGTATCCTCTTCCTTATATCAACAAAAGAATAAAAAGCAGAAACAAGAACAAAACGTATTTGTAGAATTTTCCCCTGAAATCTTTTTCTAATCTTCACTGCTTTCTTGCTTCATATTTTTATCCCCCATCTCTCATCTGAGTTAATCAACCTGAGGTAATCAAGATTTTTTTACCTGAACTGTTTTCATTCCTTATTCAGAACATTGACAAGCAATATGCATAGAGCATGCAGGCGATAATAAATAATAATAAATTATTATCTGAATAATAATCTCCATGATTCATGTTTCCTTACTGCTCTACACAACTTGCTCAGGGTTAGTCAGGGGTTAGTCAGCTAATTACTTAGAGGCAGGGCAGAAGAAGTCACTTCTGAAGGATAAGTGGAAGCTGTGCTGAAACCTGAGGGGTCATGCCTTAAGTACCAAAGAAAATGGGAAAATTGGTGTAAGAAAAATGAGTAATGAATAATTTTGTGTAGTATGAAGGAATAGAGGGTATTAGTCAACGGAGAAGGAAAAAGCAGAAGTATCAATAACTGCTTCTTAACAAATCTGCCCCTATTTATACAATTTATAGTTTAAATGCCTGTGTATACTTGGCATTTGTGACTCGTTCTGTCATATATCTGCTTTCTCCCCATTTCTTTCTCTCTTTTTCTGCCTGCCAGTCCCTCTGGAATGACTGTGAAAAGATGGATGAATCATATCCCCCAGGTGTTGGCTTCTTGTGTTTGTGGGCTTTTCTTAGCAGCTGCTCCCCAAACCACTCCCATTCCTATTTTGTGGTCCAATACCTGGTGGGACCCATCAGATCCTTCCCCTGCGCCTGTGTAGGAAAGCATTTCCACGCCCCCAGCAGGTGTTTCCAAAGAGGGAAAGAGATCCAGTTTACCTCAAGACATTTTAGGAAGTTTAGCTGGAAGGTTCTGTGGAGTTTCTCACTGTAGTTGGCTCAGGGCAGCACAAGAACATGGATTGGCCTCTGGATGTAACTCAAAGCCTCTTGGTGATCTTATTGGCTGTGAGCCAGGTTTTACCCCCTGAAATATTCAGTATTTAGGAGAGAGCATAAAAGGAAGTAACAGCTTTTTGTAGCAGGGTGTCTGAGATTTCTCAGACACCTATGTGCAGCTTTTCATTTGTGTTCTGTAACGTTTGTTATTTTGGTTTTTGGGTTTTTTTATTTAACCTTTTGGTTTACAAAACACCTCAGAGGAGCAGTCTTGCTCCAAATAATTATAGCCAATTCTCTACAAAGGCTGGACCCTCAGAGATTGATACATTAGCACCTTACTTATTAGACTCTGGCCATGTGTTAACCAGTATCACGCCTGTTTTCAGCCTGAACATCCCCAGAGACAAAGCAATCACTGCTTTTAATCCTTCCAGACTGCCAGAGTCTGCACAATCATTGTGCTGCCCATGGAAATTTTTCCCTGTGTCATGTGGAGGACAGAAGACTGATGCAGGCACATTATGTGGCCATAATATGGTCTGCCAGAGCTGCAAAGGCTCATTTCCTTGGGAATTGTGCTCCATCACTTGAGGCTGATGAGTGCTGGAGCCACTGACATCACTCATATTGCTCAGGTGAAGGAGGACTTACCACAGGAGGAAGGGTTTATAGGATGTGGGTTAATACTCTGAGGCTTCCTCTCTGTTTGAACTCAAACACTCCAAGTGCAATTTGATTAAATTTCAATCCAAAACAAAGTTCTTTAAAAATGAAGGATTTTCAGCATTCTATTTTTGCATGTTATAATTAGATCCTTCTTATATGTGCTTTCATTTTGATATTCTCTCAGGCTGAAAATCATGGGATTTAAGCTTTTCGTTTATTATAAGGCACAATAAAATAGTGGCTGAACATGTAAAAAATATAAAAGGTTATAAAGAACTAAACTATTAAGTAATATATCAGAGAAGAGCTTTTATCCTGAAAATTCAGCATATTGTGAGACCTTGAGTAATGGAATGAAGATGAATACAGTTAAGAAAAATTTAGTTACATATTTTTAAGAGGAAAAAAACTCAGAGTATCAGAGCATAGTGATGAAATATAAATTTAACTTCCGTCCATTAAGTTGTGAATTTAACAGCAATTATAAAACTGGATTTTTTTTTAAGTGGTAAAATACAAAAAGAGCAATATGGTGCCAATAAAGTTTTATGTTGGTTTTGGATAAGTTGATCAGTTCATGAAGGTCAGTGAAACTTGCAGTCTTAATAAGAAGTCCTAGGAAATCTAACAATTCCCATCACCACTTTGAAAGGGGGCAAAAAATAAAACCTGCCATAGAGTCTGCCACACCACTGTATTAAAAACCCAGATCCCAAACACTCATAGCACACTCATAGCACACTCATAGGCCATACTTAAATTCAGCTCCTTAAGCAAATTATTCACGGCCTTTCTACACCTTCTGACTTGATCCATCTTTCTTATGCATGGAGTGGAAGGAAGCAGCAGAAATGCCTTTACTTTGGCTCCTCAGCACACTGCAAAAATACAGGATCAAGGTAATTTTTGAACTCCTTATCTCAGGTAAAAAGACCAAGCATGCATATATATATGGAGAGAGAGAGAGAGATGGGAAGAGACAAAAGAATGGAATGTAGGAGGTACTGATCCAAATCTTGTTGGACCATCACTAATGTGCAAAGGAAGATTTTTTTTGCTGATATTGTAGTCTGAAAATTAGATTCAGGGTACCTCACTTTTATACAAAAACTTTACACTCTGCTCTATATTAATGAAAAAAAAAAAAAAGGGGCTTGGACTCCTCAAGATCATGTTCAGTCTATTAGAAAGTGTCTATTTTTTTGATTATCCTAGAAAAATCTTGTTACATTTCCAAAAAAGGAGAAGGGGACCTAGTACAGAAGCATTTTTTTTCTCTTGAGGATCAAGCAAACTCTACAAAGCAACTGGGTGTAGAACTATTTTTGGCTGCTTTTATCTTATGTGCAGTGGGAACACATTAAAAGGTAAGGAAAAGAAGTTCAAAGTCCTTCCCTTTTTTTTCCGCAATCTTTATATTTTTCTGTGTGTTACATTATAATGATCAACAACCCAAGAGGTATGATATTCCAAAGTCGACAGAATGTAAAAAAAAAAAAAAAAAAAAAAAGAAAGAATAAACGGGAAAATCGAGATTCCTATAGTAAGATTAGAATTATTTCATACAGATATCATAACTTCTAATTCTTTTTTCCTGTTCTTTAATAGGAGAATTCTTTCTCTTATTCTTTGCTATCCAAGCAACGTAAGAGTTTGTGGGTAACTAAAAGAGAGGTTCCTAAACTTGAATCCCACCGAGGGCTGGGCTGCAGCGGTGAGCAGCTGCAGGAATCTGTGACCCCTGCCCAGAAGCACAGCTGGGTGCATCCCCTGCTCTGTTTTACTGCACATCTGCAGGTACTGCTGCACCCAGCACTGGCGTTGAAACGCTTCTGCTGTTATTTACCAGCATTGCCAAGCTTTTGCTCCTTGTTCTGCAGATATTTGCTTTTGTAAACTGATATTTGTTTTTTTCCTACAGAGTGCAGCAGCTAGCATAAGATGTGTAGGCCCTGCCTCCCTTTTGCTAACCTTACATAATGCTCAGCACAGCGACAGGCTGGCTCTGAATAACAAAGTCACAAACAGACTTGGCTCTTTTTGCCTCTGTTAAAACACTAAAATTCGAAGTAAATTGTTTCAAAGCAAAAGATTTATAGTGCTGCTGGTTTCACTGACATAATTCCATCTGCTCAGTAAGGCAGAGGGCTCACAGGTAGCAAAAATTTCAAAGTGATGATTAATAGCTTCTCTTCAATAGTTACAGAGGTTCAAGTGTGTGTTAAGGCTGAATATCATGTTTGAGGATGCAGTAGAGACAGTGTCCAAGTAGGAAGGGCACTAAACCATTGCACAGACAGGGTAAAATGTAATCAGAAAAATAACCCGTAGTTTTGTCACCTATAATGTAGAGAGTTCAGAGAAACTCTTCAGATCAACTCTATTCTTTACAGCAGCTTCTAAAACTAGATTGCTGCAGGCTTTACTTTTTCCCCCAAAGAGGAAAAGTCATACTGCTTAAAAAATAGAAGGTCATGTAAAAAAAAAAAAAATCAAACTGCCTTCAAAAATGCTAAACCCACTGGTTATGCAATGATTGTGGCTAAAATCAGATCTTAGATTAGGCTTGTGATTGTTCTATTTCACTCCAAGACAAGTGTAATGGAATTACTTAGGTCTGCATTGCACTTCTGAAGTGGTTTAGAGTAAGGTTTATAACTTTGCTGTTTAACTTAGTGCCCATATCCACAATCCACATATAAATTATGTTGGCTTATGAGCCCTCAAACCTTTTGGTAAATCTCTGGAACAAGAGACTTTTGACTTCCATAAGCATAGTTTCTTTTTTTCTGCTCACAGATGTGCAAGCTCCAAAGAGAGCTAAGGGTGTTTGCTTCCAGAGAATGGGTTCTAGAGAACTCATACATGTTTTTGCCAGATTAAAAGCCCTTTCTTACATTAAATAATTCTACAGTTTCCTTCTCTCCATTTCCTATTACCTATCTGTAACATCCAGCTCAAAGCAGAGGTGGAGGAGACAGCAGTGTTGCCTGACAAAGCATTACACATTTCTGCTTGGAGAAGAAATCCAAAATTTCTTCTTTCGACTTTGAAACCCATAGACTAAGGTTTAGCTCTTAGTGACACCATAGTTGAAATAAATGTAAATCTCCCTGGAAAAAGTGGCAGAAGACACTCTAAAAACTACCAGGTGACATCACATGCACACTTGTGTTACTCATTTTTGTTTTCCTGTATTCAGAGTCCTCACATTTGCAAGCACAAGTAATTTTCTCACTGCTGCTGACAAAGATAGATGATAATGTTATCAGCACGATCATTTTTCTGCCCATGTGTCCAGCAGCCATATTACTCTGTCCATTCTCATCTTTTTTAGTTACCACCTCAGTTTCTCTCCAGCCCTTCCTGCACACTAATAAGAGCATTCTTACACTTTTAGAGACTCTCAATACTGCAATACAAGCAAATCTTCATGATATATACATGATTTATTAATTTGTGATTACATCAGTCACCTGGGGAAAAAATGCCCCGCAAGTAAGCTGTTATTTCAAAGGGATGCCTTGCTTTATTCGAGGTCAGCCAAGAAGTGCTTACACAGGAAAAGCTCTAATGGGAAACAGCCTCAAAGACTAAATCTTCTGTTGATTAGTTATTCACTTTGCACCAAGCCACCTGCTTGCACAAGGTCCAACTTTCAACAGACAAATATTTTTCTTTCAATTTTTGCTTTGTTACGACTCAAGAGCCGGTTTGCTTGATTTTGCAGTTGCTGCTCCTGGATCCCTCTGAGTTGGAGTGAATTTCAATGAGTAACTCTTACCAACGTGTCTCATCTGTTATGGGTTCTTTCTCAAACCCATACACAACTACTGCCCTAAGGCAGCATCAGAAAGCACTGACAGTTGTTTCTTTTTATTAGCATTATTGGAAACATTTAAAATCATCTGAAATAAGGGTCTCACAAACAGAGACTTCCTAATATTCTGAGAGCTCAGAAGAAATTCTTAAAGACATGTTCATACCCATTCCACTGAGTCAGAATCACAGGGACATGAAACATTTGAGTCTATGCAGGGTCAAAACCTGCAGCTCTGCTGTCTGTATCAGATGCAGTCCGACAAAGTCTTGTTTGGAGCAGTGTTTTGGGGATAGCTAACATCCCTGAAACACATGTCCTGTGCAAAAATCAAAGCTTTTATCCACACACACTCTATTAAAACATTCCCTTAGTTCATCCTTGTGCTTAGAAGTGAAGAACTTTGTTTACTGAGTATCATTTGGCAATCCATTTTCCTCCCTTGCCACACTACATTGTCAAACAAAATTCCTTTACTTCAGATTCTATTGGTAAGAGGGAGAATGAAAATCTTTAGTCCTTGTGCCATTCTGATGCACAAACCCACCCTTTCTGTCTTATTTTCAAACTAATTCTTGCAATCAAGGTGACATTGTTTCAGAAGCTACACTCCACCGAACAACACACATTATGGAATATGATGTGCTTAACGCCCTTTAATTCCAAAGTACATCTCAAAACTACCTAATTGCCACTAGTAATCAGGAAAAAGTGCATCCCTGCCAAGAAAAAGTCTATCCTAAAGTCCAAGTTAAGCTAATCTTTTGGGAGAGGGGAAAAAAACTATTCAACCAAAAAAAATTCACAATAAGATGGTATTTTAAAAGAAAATCTTGTATATTCAAAGCCCCTTGCACAAAGATACTAATTTACCTATCAGAATCTATTGAAAAGACTTTTATTTTGTCAGAAAATATTTGGTTCCAGAAACAGAGGCTTACATTTGAGTAATTCAGTGTGTGTGGGTATTTTATACATAGTAAATACAGTACTAGCAATGAGGTGCCCTTTTATTGTCTTTAGGGGAATAATAAGAAGAACAGATTATAATCTAAGGGAATTTAAGGGGTAGATATCCATATTTGATGGTAACTTTTATTGAAACCATTTACTTGGATGAAGCACACAGAAATTATTCACTCCTCCAAATAGTGTAAAGATTTTACTTTTGTCACCTACAACAAAGATCAGAGCAGGGTGTCCACAGCAACATTCAATTAACTCAGCATTAGCAGAGCTGAGACAGCTCAAGGGAATAAATGTTATTTAAACCAATAGAATTCTGACCATGTCCTTTTGTCCACATACATCCTCCAGCTCTCCCAGCAGCAGAGAAAGGCTGTGAGATAATACACAACAATCCAGACTCTGGCTAGCACGAGTTCTGATTTGTTTAATCGTTCCATTAGTCTGACTCTCCTGGAAGCTCTGTCAATTATTTCCACACCTATGTACTGCTAAGCACATTGTAGAAGGTCACCTATTCAGCCCACGGGTTTTGTTTCTCTGTTTAATTCTCTTTTCTTTCCTTCTCACATCTTTAAGCTAGTTTTGTTGGAGCTTCAGCTCTCCACTCCTAGTGTTATTTGCTTTACTAATTATCAGCTGAAGCTGTTTCTCAGAGCCCCAAAGCCAACAGAGTGACCTCTGTGTACTGATCACATCTGCACAGAGAAATGCATCACTTGCACCCAAAAAATTTGCAGTTTAAAGACAAGTGAAAGAAGTAAGCAGATAGGAACAGAAAGGAAAATATGTTTTAAACAAAACATGTAGCTGCCATTCTGGAAAACATTTAAGTGTCTACAAGCCACCATTACTTTTCCTAGTTATATGAAAGATATTGAAAATACTGCAACCTACTACACAAGATTGAGTGCAGGCATATAGGGTGAACACAGGGTTCACAAAGAAATCTTCCACCACCTTTCATCCCACATCAACTTTTCTCCCTAGGCAAAGCAGAAAGAAAACCCTTTTTTACCTCATGTACTTGCAGTAAGAAAATAAAATCTCATAGTATATTATATAGCCCTCTCTACTCTTCCTTTAGCTATGCATATAGAGTAAATATTTAGATTCTGTAAACACATGATGTGCACTAATCTCAGATATAACCTCAGAGAGGAGCTTACATCTGCATTCCTGTTTGCCTGCTGTTGTCAATATGTTATGCAGAGATGGCTTTTCTTGGGAACAAAAGCAAAAATGCTGTTCTAATACCCAGCTCAGACTGATCTTGGCAACTGGCTGTTAAATCTTGATAAGCAGGAAAAGGCTGCTATCTCTTTGCTAAGTAAATGGACTGAGCCATGTAAGAGCCTTGCTAACATTGTGCTTCAGCCAGCAGAATGCCAGTTATTGGCCATAACCCCATGTGATGTTTGGCAGTCATCTGTCATGAAGGTTGGAGACCAACACAATAAAAAAACTCTAAAAAATCTAAAGATATGTTTAAAATACAGTGGGGTTTCCTTTGGAAGGAGAAAAAAAAACCATGTCGTACTTTTACTTACATCACTTTGTTACCTCCCAGCTGCTTGCTCTATAAAGATTTGCTTTCTTGTGTGGGTTTTGCTGCCTTTAGTTAAAAAGGTCATGGCTTCAATTTACTAATTCATACCATAGAACAGATTTGAGACTGGTGAGTTTATAAATGCAAGAAGTTAAAAGAGGGACGTTAACAGTGACATGCCAGGATGTCTCTGGGAAGTTGATTTTCAGAGCTGGTTCTGTTGCATCTCTGTATTGACTTAAGAATCTCATTTGCATTTCACCAGGGAGGTTTCTGAGGCATTTCCTAATAAGTGCAGTGAATCTGGGCAAGTTTCTTTATGTTGTTCTCCCTGATGTAATTCTAAAATTGGCTGAAATAATTTCAAGAGCTTCTGATTTGCATATGTATTGCATTTGAGAACCTACCAGATCATATTATCACAGTAGAAAATACAGGTTTCCCTCCTGGTTTCCCTCCTCTGCTCCAGTAAAACTGCTTGTAAGTCCAAAGAAATAAAAAGTAAGCACCATGAAACAGAACAGCTTACTTCTATATTTCCTAGGCTACCTAATGAATAATTTGAAAGAAGAGGTAACAATATTTCAGGAGTAATTTGGGGGAGTGCTTGTTTTTAGGAATTTATGTATTTATATTCAAGTATATTCAGGTGAAAAGAAGCCATTAAATATTCACGTTTCAATGAGGTTTGGTACTTTATTTGCTTTTTTTTTACCCTGTAACAATACCCAAGTAACATTCAATGAATTAATATTGCACAGTATCACTAAAGTAAACATGCAGTCTTTAAAATCTCATTTTCACACCAGACATCTGACCTAGATATTAAAAAAATATATATTTCTTATGCCCTGGGCAAATAGTTAACACATAATATCACATGCTAAGAAAAATTATCCATTTCTTTACTTATGCTTAGCCATGAACTTCTTACCCCAGTTTGTCAGTCTCTTATTGGCTCAGACATTTTTTAATCAGAGGAGATCACCACAATGGTGCTGGAACTAGATCCTAGGAGCTTTCCAGAAGGACCATATTGCAATTATACAGCACGATCTCCAAGGAAAAAAACTAATAACATTCTCTAACTCACTTTTTTAATGCATTCAGACCTGTAAGAACTCCTTCAGAGACTTTCAGTGTATTTTCTGCACATCTCCATCAGGGAAGAGTTAGGTTTTATTTGCAGTCTCACTAGCATGGTAATAAATGAAGACACAATAAATGATGAAAATAAAAGAAGTTGTCCTATTCTACCATACTGCAATAAATGCTTGCTGATAATTAATTTCACACCAGTATAAGCAGAAGTGACACACCAGTGAATATGGTGCAGAAGCTCCAAAGTAGGGTTATTTTAGAGGCAGGAGTTTGATATTCTGCTGTCACAGCACTTTGATGCAGCACAGTTTTAGTCAGCACTTTAAGTGAACCAATACCAGATACAATTATTTTATTACTATGGCCAAAGTTTGAAATACTTCTTACTTTAGCCACTTCTCATCCTTTCACAGTTCACCCTGAGGCTTGCCTGCCTGTAAGGTTTTTTTAAAGAGAAAAAAATCTAAGGGTTGGGTCACAGTGGCTCCCACATGGCCACAGTTCACCAGCTGAACCCGTCCAGCACAAGCAGGTGAAAAAATACAGGCAGAGCATGTACAGAGGGATTTCAGAAAGCACATTCAGCTGCCCCACGTACTTATTTAACTATAAAAACATCATTTGCATCAGGTATTACAAAAGCTTTGCAAAGAAGAACAGAATCATTAGTCACTGGTGAAGCCTTTCCAGACCCCTTAGGTTCACGTTCCGTGCCCAAGGCTGACACACTGTGCTGAAAGTTCTCCGCTTTCTCTTCTCTTCCTTTCCAGTCTCATCTCCACAGCACTCTGCCTAAGGCTACCATCGTTCTCTTGGCTGATTCTTCATCTTAAATCTAGGGAGGAGACGCACTGGGGCAAAATAAGGAAAAAAGCTTCAAGTTTTATGAATTTATTTATATATATTTTTATGCATTGCTGATGAGTAATTCCACTAAAGATAGTGGTGAAGCCTGTTCAGATTCAGACCCAAACTTTACATAGGGTCTGGAGACCCTAAAGCTTTCCCACTCTTATTTTTCCAGTCACACATGGGCATGCTCATGCCCCCAGCAGGACTCTTGCAATGCTGAGAAGGAGGAAATGCAAAGGAAAAGAGAGGGCGCTGTGACAGGAGGGCTTTAGCTGTGGCAGGAGCAGCAAGGGATCAGGAGACCAGGTGTGCTTGTGATGTCTGAAGTGAGAGAGGAGCAGGACACCTCCCCTTCCCCAGGCAGAGCCTCTCTACCTTCCCAAGAGACAGAAAATAATCCACAGAGTGTAGTTCTGTCCCCCTAGCACCTCAGCTCCTGCAGCCCGCCAATTCCTGCCTGCTGTGGTTTGAAAACAAACCGAGTGAGAGGCTCCAAGTCAGAAATACAATTTAATGAGAAGAAAAGGGAAAAAATATAAATGCAATAATACAAAAAGACCACTGATAGAGTCAGAATACAGCCTGATCAGGGTGATGGAAGCAGTCCAGGTGAGGTGGTCTTCCTGAAGCAGTGATCCCATAGAAAGGTCTGGTAGCTCTGGTCCTCTGGGAATCCAGTGGGTGAGGGCTGCTTCTACTGTCCCAAATCCCAGCTTATATCCAGGTGAGAATGCTTGGCTCCTCCCCCTGGGCAGAGCATCTCCCAATGGGATGATGAGTCATGCAGTGTGTCCTTGATGGCCCATTAAAGAGAGATAACACCCAGAGGGAGTTATCTGTGAGTCCTGCAAAAGGCATTGATGGGCCAGTAACTGAAGATGGTGATAGAATACATCCTAAACTACAACCCAGGACACTGCCACTGCTAAATTTGGCCATTTTAAAGAAAAAATATGTCTTCCTCGAGCAGAATTTTTTAGATTATGTGGCCAGCTGTTTTAAAAGCAGGGAGCAAAGTATGACTGCAGTTCCTCCTCCACCTTGCCAAAGGCTCATGCAGGTAAAAGTGCCCATTTACTACAACAAAAACAGAATTTCCAGTGCGAGCTGAGCTATGCTTAGCTATTCTTCCTCAAGAGGAAGGTATATACAGCATAGGGCAGGATTTTGATTCCTCCTCTTTTAGCTATAATCCCAGAGCTACATGTTTGTTTACCCAGCCAGTGTCAGAGAAACAAGAGAATTTGTCTGAGGAGCTGCTGGGTAGAACAGAAATCTCTGGGACAGGCTGTTCACAGTCAGCACAGCTGGGAGAGGAGCTGCTTGTGCTGCTTTTGTATTACTGCAGCCACAAGGCTGTGATGCCTTAAATTTGAGCTTTCCTGTGTTTCAGGTTCTATGGTGCCCAGGGGGGCAGCTCTGAGCTCACAGTCAGTGTCACTCAGCTCTGCACACAGCAGGGACACAAAACAAATCCTTCTCCTGCTGCACACCAAGGACAACTTTCAGCCCCAAAGCACAAACAAGGGTGGGCTGGAGGGAGGGACAAGGATGGGACCTCACAGCCTGGAGCTGGAATGGGACAATTAAACCCCAATATGCAAATGAACCAAAACTTATAAATATGTAAGCTTCATGACCAGTCACTGTGACCATTTTGCATCCACTTGGGTGTAGCCCTGGCCAGGTTCTTGTCCTGCCCAAGGTGGATCCTTAAAGACTTTTCAGTAGATATCTACTTTATTCTTTAACTCTGTCCAGTCTCTATTCCAGCTCAGCCTTCCCAAGGCATCAGCTGGTCTGCCACAATGAGACTCTGCACTGAAGAAATCCCCTGAAGGCTTAGCAGGCATATGTTTGATCCACATTTTTCACAAAGTTGGCAAAAAAAATGCATTTTGATGTTGTAGAGGTTCTCTTCCTGCATAATGAGCAAACCAGGATGCCAGTCAGCCCCAGGGGAACTATCTATCCCACAGGCAGGAGGCTCTAGCAACACTAAACCAAAGATTTCCAACAGGTTTTTTGCAAATGTTTTGCACCTGTTTCCAAGAATAGCAAGGACAACTTTCTAAATGTACAGCCCGACCAGAACACACCCAAATATGGCTGAGAAAGAAAGCACACCATTTATTATTTTGTCATAAATTATTTGGTTACTCAGCCTCCTTACTCTATAGTTGAGGATATCCTCCTTTTTTAAGCAGGTCAATCAGCTTCTTTGAAGGAAAAGGGTTAGCAGAATAAAACAATTTATCTCTAATTCAGATTTTGATACAGTCAGCCTAAATTCTCCTTCATCTCTACACCTTCTTTGTGAGAGGTGAAACAAGCCACTCAGGGAACAGCATTTCAGGAAAAGCTCATTTCTTAGTTTGTTTTTCATTTTGTCAAGTCCCCTAAGTCATAACAAAACCCTGAATGAAACTACGAAACTACTGAGGGGATTTAGCCAGCTCAGCTTTTAACTCAAAAGAGTTTGATCTACAGAGAAAGCTCAGAGAAGAAAAGCAGGCAGGCAAAGCCAGGGAAGTAAAATTTGGCTAATTGAGTTGGGCTGGGTTCAAGCCAAGCTACTGTAACCAGTCAACATCAGTGTGAACCTGACAGAAGGAGCCCACTGATCAAACAGGGGGATGAACACTCAGCCCTGCTCTCAAAGGGTGCTCAACTCCCCAGCTCTTTCCCTGCTCTACAAGGAGCTCTCAGCTTGCAGCAGCTTTGAAGGCTGGCTCACAGCACTGTGATAGCTGGGGAGAAAGTACAAATCCCAAATCCCCCTAGGAATGCTCCTGAAGTTAATTGGCATGATCAAGTCCAGTGGGAAGGGCCTAAAAAAACCCCCCAAAAACCAGCTTGGAATTCGGGAAGGGAAAAAACATGAAGTGAAGGGCGGACTGGGAGAGGGGAGCAGTAAGTGAAATTCTTGCTAAGTCTGTGTTATAGAGCACAAAATTCCCTCTAAACAAACATGTACTAACTGTAGATTACCTTGCTATTTAGGCAGTAGCTTTAGTTAAAACACTGCAGCTCTCTTGAAGCCTATGGATGCAGCTGGGAGCTCAAAAGGAATGATGTCAAAATCTTTTATCCTCTGTGTGCAGCAGGTTTTTCCTGCTGTCCTAAACTCTTTAAACTTCTCCTCCTGAGCCATGCACAGGTGCTGCAGCTCAGTTTTGGGAATGCAGAAGTACACTCAATTTCAGAATTGAGACTGGCACGTCTGGAATGAATTGGAGATCTCAAAGGACAGTCTAAAAATTCAGAATCATTTTTCAGACAGCTTAAAACGTTAAAAAAAAATCAGCAGAACCTTGTGAACAAACCATTTATTATATCAAGAAGATAGAAGAAAAAGAGCCAAGCATGTAATACAGTATGAATAAACACATCAACTGAAATATATATTCCAGTCTCTTTACAGGTTTAATTTCAGTGGAAAAGAACAATATGATATATGCAAATTAAGATGTTTCAAGAAGAAAATGAATCACCAAGTGCCTCACTGAAATGCTAATGTGTTATTCTATCACTTAACTAGCAAAGAAAACTCATTTGAAGGCTCCTGGGCTGAGCATACCTGGGTTATTTTTGTGGAAGCAGAACAACCAGAGCACAGAACCATCACATTTTAGCCACAGCCTTGCTGTGTCCATTTGGGAGAGCACCTCAAGCATGCCAGCTGCTGTCTGATGCAAGTTATAAGCTGGCAAAAGCTTTTGAACCTTACAGGGGGTGAACTGAAATGGATGGACCACAAGAAAACCAAGAAGAAAACTTGAGATTCACATTAAAAAGGAAAAAAGGAAGACCACTGGAGATCACGGTTCTCTCCTTTGTAAAACAGCACCAGAAGACATCAGTATCCTCCACACATGACAACAACTAAACCAAGTATTTCACAGAAGGAAATGCATTAGCAGATGTGTGGGTGGTTAATTTTTCAATAAAAGAAAGTTTGGGGGAAAAAAAAAAAACCAGGTAATAGCATACTTTTAGAAAAAAAATTTTAAAGAATGTAAAGGCACTTTCCCCACACTGTAACAAATATTACAGTGCCTCTCCTGTCACACCGTAAATGTGAGCTGTTATATGAATTGCACTTCAATTGCACACAATGATAGGAATTAGGAGTAAACATAAACAGGTATTTGTTCTAAGGTATAGTTCACATTCAAGTGCTGCTCTGTGTATTTGTTGTGGGCAGATGGACTTGAAAAAACAACATTGTTGCATGTTAATTGCCATGTTTTCCAGCGTCAAAGAAACATGTATGTGCCTGTTTGTAACTTTCACAAGTATGATCATGAACATTTATATTTTTGTTGTTGTTCTTCAAGTCCACTTTTTAACTTTTCTAAATACATGTCCTATGGCATTAAAATATGCAAAAAAAATAAAATTATTTAGGACTTTTTCCTTTTATCATCTGCGCAGAAAATGCTTGGCAAAAACCAAGGGGGTCAGTACAGAAAGCAGAACTCTGCGTGTTTTTGTTTCTTCTTCTCCAATTTAGTGTGGAAAGGTAATCATGGTAAAGGCAGTAAATCCTGATACTAAAAGTATGCTGTTCAATTATCTCTGCTTACTTTATTTTGCAGAAACTTAATAATTATAATATCAATGTTTCTTTACATTGAAACACATCCTTTAAAGAATTTGGCAGCAATGGTCATCTTCTTATGTCCTTAGAAAGACAAATCAAGCCAATTTGGCAAAATTGGAATTAAGAGCTGGTTGCACACTATCACTTTTGTCATGAAGCAAAAAGACAGTTTCTCCAAACACATTTTTATGCTGAAACCTCAGTGGATTCCTCTCAAATTGTATGTATAGCCAAATTCCACATCATCTGCTAAGCCACAAACAACTAGAAATTCAAATTCATGCACCTGAGACTAGTTAGATCTGAACCTTTCACTTTCAGGTGCTGAACAAAGATACCATGAAAGGCAGGCAGCATTGCTCTTATCTTCATAACAGCTTTTAATTGATTGATTTGTCCTTGCACTTCAAAAGCTGCTCTTCGATTTTTTTTTCCTACTGTAGAACACTTCTACAGCACATATAAAAGTGAAAAGATGACAATTGCAGAATGCCTGAAAAATGAGCTCTCCCTAGGAGTTCTCTTTCAGGTTCATGACTTGCTGAGAGGGTTGAGAAGGAAAACAACCACATCCTGTTGGGAATATCTCTGTCTCTGTTAACCCAGCATGGGCAACCTCGAGTTCATTCAGACAGCAATTGTTTTGTTCTGGCTGCGTTGCATTTGGCATGTGAAAAGGGTTTTTCAGAGGGGTGACCATTTTCAGTCCAGTGTGGTCTTCCTTGTTTTCTTCCACTTTTAACATACAATGTTTTATATTTTAAAATTTAGTGGGGAACAGATTTCCTGAGCACTGGAACTAAAGAAGCCTCATTCCCAGTAGATTCAAGTCTCTTGATTAATTGCCTTTTAAACCTGAATTATACCATTTTTTTCCTGACACTTCCTATAGCACTTTCATGGAAACTTATGAGCTGCCAACCTCACTATATAAATAAGGTGACAGCACCAAAAATTATTAGGGGAAAACCCTGAAAACATTCATAGTGTGCCTCTCTGTCAACTATGTTTGAAATAGATCATGGCATCAAGCTTCCATTCGTGCCAGACTCCTGAATTTTTAAAGCATGCCTCTCATGACAGCAATGTAAGGAATATCATATATTTTGGCCAAGATAGATTACACAGCTCCAAGCACCTCAGAACAGTCTGAGTCCTTGGGGATACTGAGGAAACCAGCTCTACCCTTAGGTGAGGGCACAGTTACCTCTCCTGTCTGTAGGAGAGCTCTTCCTGCAGCCCTGGGGCTGTTATCAGCCAGCCTGTAATTCCAAAGGCATTCCCCAAAGTTTTCACAGGTTTTCCTAAGGTCTGGTGTAATGAACTCTCAGCTGAGTTCCCCTGCAAGCCCTGTGCTGCTTTGGGTGTAATTTCAGGCGTTCCGAGCAAGTTCCACCAGATCTTTCTGGAAGGTTCCACCACAGCCCAGCAGCACACGGGCTGCTTCTGATGTTGGGAGCCTCAAGACATCAGGAAACTTGCTCTTTGAGAGCTACAGCACTCCTGGCTGCTTCTGCCTTTCATCTGGTGCCTTTAGCTTGAGCTCATGTATTCCAGGTTCTGTGGTGCCCAGGGGAGCAGCTCTGAGCTCACAGTCAGTGTCACTCAGCTCTGCGCACAGCAGGGACACAAAACAAATCCTTGTCCTGCTGCACACCAAGGACAACTTTCAGCCCCAAAGCACAAACAAGGGTGGGCTGGAGGGAGGGACAAGGATGGGACCTCACAGCCTGGAGCTGGAATGGGACAATTCAACCCCAATGTGCAAATGGACCAAAACTTATAAAAATGTGAGACCTTGTGACCCTTTGTCCATTTTGTGACCATTTTGGGTCCACCCTGGGTGTAGCCCTGGCCAGGCTCTTGTCCTGCCCAAGGTGTATCCCTAAAGCCTTTCAATACATATCAACTTTATTCTCTGGCTCTGCCCAGTCTCTGTTCCAGGTCAGCCTTCCCAAGGCATCACAGAAGCTTTGTGTACTCCTTCCCTCTGGCCCCTTGCACACAGCTCTATTTTTATTGTCCTTCCTCAGACTGAGTTTGTCAAATTACACTGCCTCAATAAACACCAAGATCAAATCACAGAAATAAAACCTTTCCTTCTGCCCTGCTTCACCAGGCATCTCACACTCCCTATTATCAGTTATCCCCAGTGCCATGTCTTCTCCCAGCACTGAACTCTAATCCGTTCTTCCTATCACTCATTTGTCAATTTTACTATATGCTCTTAATTCCTTTAAATTGCCTTAGACTCATCTAGACTGGTTTCCAACTTCAGTCCATCCATCCTCTCACTGCTGTTTGTGTTTTCCATTAACACTTCTTTACTACTGTATTTCTCTCTACTTCAGAGCACTTACCACAGGGGATTTATCAAAATAAAATCATAGGTGTCATCTTGAAAGCTTTATATTGCTTTCAAAAACATCTAGGGACAGGAGTACTAAAATCTTGGAAACAGTTTCTTTCTCGTATAGACTCATGAAGTTTCAGTATAAAGCTTCATTTACATTTGAAAAATTCCTTCATCCTGTAAAGATTTCAAAATAGTCTCGAGATTGTCACGGACAGTTCAGTGTCTCTGGTTCTGGTGCCTCCTGGTGGGCACAGAAATGTGCAAGATCCTTTAGGCACAGACTCACCTTAAGTTACTGGTAGCTAAATAGAATCAATCCTGCAACAAATAACTTTATATACCCTTGGGGGTATTATTTTGCATTCATTTTATGGCTTCTGTCTCAGCTTGTCTATGGAGGGCTGTTACTGGAAGGTGAATAGGTGGGACAGGTTGAAAATATAATGTTTTGTTTGTTTTGACGTGGTTTTCTTTCTGTGTAGACATTATTCTGGACTAAGAAATGTCCAGGTAAAAAGGGCATCTTCCAGATGTGCAGAAAGTTCAACAACCATTTTTAAGAATTCTTAACATTCTTTAAGAAGACCTCTTTTCTCACAATGCTTTTTCAGTGATTTTAAATGAAAAGGGATATGAAATTTTATTTTCTCTGATTCTACACCGAGAGAAACCTTTGCCAACAGAGATTCCTTTCCAGGCTGATACACAAGCAGAGGGCTGGCTTTCTCCCACACAAGCTATGCACAAAAAGTCTCAGTTCATCTTTCCCTTCTTTTACCCCCAGCAACTGCACAATAACCTGCCCTGTACCTTGTGTCTTCAAGACACTCAGTTTTGAAAACTAAAAAACAAATACACTTGGCTTGAGACATTTTTCTGGCAGTCTGGTTACTCTATTCACCTGCCAGTTTCTCTGTTCCTCTAGACCTATTTTAGCAATGTTTTGTCAAGCTTTTACTCCTTCCATATTGCCTCAAGCTGCTCAGCTGCTTGAATAAACCCAGTAAGAGACACAATGTACTAATCCCACCCCCAGGATTTCTATTTCCCCACACACAATACCCTGTCTCTGCTCTTTCTGGAGACCCTGATTCCTCTTTTTTTTTATTTTTAAGGCCAAAAAAGGTGCATCTGACATATCCTCATATGTCAAATCTGACACAACCCTCGCTGATTTGCAATGGGAGAGAGCACTGCTTCAGCTGAGCAACCTGCATGACCTTTTTGTATTTCATTTCTGTCTGATTGATAAGAGCTGCCATGGTGACAGTTTGCTTCATACTTCCTGTGCAGTTAATACATCCCACAGGGAAAAAGTACCATTTTATTAATTACTGATATCTGATTGTACTTAGGTTCAAATTCTTACGGAGAAGTTCACCTTCTCAACTACACATTCCTCTTAAGAAATTGATTCCTCTTTTTTTAAAATCAAACAGCAAAAGTTCAAGACAAAAATCAATGGTTTAAAAAGAAAATTGAGTCAAGCATGTCTTATTCTCTAAACCAACCATTATCATGCTTCTCCAAGGAGGACATAGGAAATATAAACACCTGTATTTCACAGCCACAAGCAGAGAAACTCCTAAAAGCACTTCAATGCCTTTAGAAGCAATTGTTCATGGAGAAGATTAAGTTGAGCATGTGAAGAGGCAAGAATTAGTGTGGGAGGAAAAAGAGCTCTTCTGTAGATATTCTGACAAAATCTCATTACAAAACAGAAAACTACAAGAGTAGATAAGATGAAATGATATTTTGGAAATTATAATAAGTGTTAGGGTACATATTCAGACCACAATAGATAAATACCTGCCAGGTGGTTAAGTCCTGAGGATAACAGAGAAAACAGATAAGCTGCATTACAGAAAGGATTTAAATTTTCTTTAATGTTAACTTGTAATGAATCAGTTTTGCTGTATGCTTCAACAGAATGATGGTACAACTACTACCACATATCTGACAGACATATATATTATTTTGCTGAATGTATGATCCATTACCTATAGGAGGAAGATTAAAAAAACCCACAATTTTCTCTTCTTTGGCTTTACTATGAAGGAGCTCCCTAGAAAAGCATGAATTTTTACTTCATTTTAGCCATGTCCACTAAAGCATCATAGAAAGTGCATTGAATGCCAGAGATGCTCTGCTCTGACAGGCTCTGCAAAAGCAGCAGAGTAAATCCCTTTGAGCTACTGCTCTGAACAAAACAGAAGAAGCCTGAAATCCACATGCAGAAAAGAGAAATAAGGCCCTCATTTCATGCCCCAATCCCTACACTAAGGCAGAGCTATGCCCAATCATATGCAGAAATAATGCTAAAAAACACCCTGTAGCCCTGATTCTAAAATTTATAATGTAATACAGGAATTGCAAAAGATTTGAATCACAGGACAAATGGAATTATAGGGACTTGGTTTTCCACCTTGTTCCTCTGGAGAGGAATTTTGGAAGAAAAAAATACTTCTCTGAATATTCTCTATTATTTACCAAAATTTGGGCCCCTGAATTTTCACCAATTTATTTTTCAATAAGGAGAAGGAAAATGAGAAAAATCATTCCTATTTCTGAAGTTAACTCTAGCTCTGAGATGTTGGTTTTAAAAAATGGGCAGATGGAGGAATGGATTTTAATATTATCTCCAACTATGAGTTCAGGAAAAATGACATTCTAGACTTCTGGACTTTACTTCTTTCTCATTTCACCAGTAGGTCCCTCATTAAAGGCTTCCAGAAATTGAAATGAATACATCTGAAGTTTCCTAGTGTGTGTTTTAGTTCCCTGTGGACACTACACTTCACAGCTTGTGACTCTAAAACATTCAAGCTTGAACAGGACTGGTTTACTTAACTTTAAAAAAAAAATTCTTCCAAAATATTACACCACCTTGCAAGGAATTAAGCTTCAGATTGTTTTTCATAAGAAAGTGCTGTTATCATATTTTCTGGGCAGGCAAAGTAAATCACCAAGTTTAAGCACCCTTTTCCCCCAAAGCTCAGCAATAAAGAAAAAACAAGGTATTCTTATTTCCAGTTATATATCTTATCTACTGAAATCTCCCTGCTTTGTTGTGGGTTGCCCTCTTTTAGTGGTGCAGAAGAAGTAGAAAAAAAAAGTGCCACTCTCACAACAACAACTACTTCTCATGCCACATCTGCCACACTTCAACATAAATCAAAGACATTTCCCTTCCTCCTGTGGGTCAGTTCTGAGCCAGGAGATCAGTGATCTGCCTGCCCTGCCCTCACTCCAGTGTGACATCCACCACCATCCTCGCTTCTGCTGCTCATTCAACCCCCACACAATTTTTTTTTTAATTAATTCCAGCGTCCTAGCAGAATCCCATTTTTAGCTGATTACATTCAGTCCACCTAACATGCCTCCTGTGGTTTTCAGGTTGTTCTTCACTTTTCTGCCCAAAGATTTGTGCAGCTGTCTTGTGCAAAACAGTATTTAAGGTTTTTAAAAGGGGAGGTCATTGCAGGTCAGACACAGACCTATTGCATTTGATCTCCTTTCTGTAGACTTACTTAGAAATTAAGACCGTACTGACATCATTATATTTTCTATTTGCATCTTAAGCTTTTAACACTGTTCATTTTTAAAAAGTCAGCATGGTAAGGGATGCAATTCCTGATAAAAAATAAAGTATAAGTATCAACACAAGACCTGAAAGGGACATAATTTTCTGCTAGAGCCTTCAGCTGTAACACCTCAGCAAAAACTCTCATCAGGAAGATCAGCAAGAAAAGTTTACCTGAATTTTCTTCATACACTGTTAATAGATTAGTATTGACCAAGACGTGATCCTCCACTCAAAAAAAATGTCCTGAGGATGAACTGTGAGATATTCTATTAGAGCAGGCCCATGCCACAGCTATTATTGATTGAAACCTGAAAAAACTGTACATTATTGAAGTGTTTTCAGGGTTCAGGTCCAGCAGTCAGTCATGACATGGCTGCATCCCCTGCTGCCACAGAGACACAATAGCCAAGACCACATGTATTTAGTGACCAGCTGCTCATGCAACACTTGGTCACTCATCTGAGAAGAGAAATTCTTCAGTCATTGCCACAGATTCCAAAATTTCAGGAAGCTGCACAGCTGGCTTTGCTGCCATCACCTCAGTCTGTTTCTGTTGAGATCAGATAAAATTAGTAATGAACTTCTTCATACTCCAGCTCTGCATTGGAGGGGATTTTGCTGCTACAGGCTGCTTCCAACTCCTTGGGTGGCTCTCTACATGTTCCCTCCAGCTAAGCCAGCTTAGTCCAGCACTGTTTCTTCTACTGCTTTCTGCATCTGTCCACCAATTTTGCCTTCTTTGGATCAGCAGGCTGATTACAGACGAGGGAGATGATCAGGACTTTCCCTAAAGGTCATTGCTTAGTAAAGCACAGGCACTGGACTTCATGCTGCATCAAATTCCCATCAAAACCAGAGTTAAACACATACCAATGTGCTTGGGTTGACACACACACACACACAAGAGTGAAATAGGAAAGAAGATCACACTTGAAATGCCTTTCTTACACTGAAGGACACTACATGGAAAAAGGGGCAAGAACATAACTCTGCACAAGGAATCCTTCACACCTTTGGCAGACTCCCATGTCTGCCATCAAATTATATTTGGATAATTTCTTTTTCTGGTAGCCACTGTTTACCATAGCTGTGTCTCTCCTGATTACCAAATGAGGGGTCTCTCCTCAAGTTGTGTAGTGTAAATGTGCACAGTGTGATTTGCTCCCTCATTCTGTTTCAGGAGAATCCAGGAATTTGGGAACTGTCATACTGACCGTGGTAAAGTGCTGTATCCTCTTAGGATCAATAGGTTTCATTGCTGCAAAGATGTGACATCTCAGCCTTTCCATCACAGCAAACTTCAATCTAAGGAGTCATCTGTTATTTTTCACTCTGACATCCTCTGGGTTTACACACATTTCCCTCAAGCCTTGGTACAAAACAAGGCATAGCAAAATACAGCATTGCCTGGTCAGTTTACTACTTACTGGTAGTGCAATCTGTACAGCAGTTAAATAAATTTATCTTCTAGTGGTCCTGTATTCAACTTGTGAACTACTCCGAGATGTGTGCTCTGGCCATGACAAAAAATATCTCCATGTCCCTCTGTTCAGCATCCTCAGCACCACGTTCCTTGCAGTTTCTGCAGCTTGCTCCTCTTCAGCCAGAAGAGACATCAGAAACTCCCACTGAAATCCAGTGCTGCGCTTGCAAGGCTCTACAAAGCACAAATAGCCACAAGCCTACACTGACCACAGCAGAAAACAAGCCCAGAGCACCAAGGTCATTTTGTAACACCAAGAAAGACTTTTTAAAAGTCCATGGTATGCTGACAGTCTGATTTACAATATTCTGAGCAGCGGTAAGAAACAGACTCCCTCACTAACGTAGGCTGCCCTGTGGCCCTGCAGTCAAATCTGTGATGTGCAGGACAAGATTTGTTTGGTGCTGTTACCTCCAGAGAGGGCAAACAGGATCTCTTGCACAGCTGTGGGCAAAAACTGCAGGATGCAACACAGAGCTGTGAACCAGAGGGATGTGTTTCCAATGAGCTGCTCAGTTTCTCACAGACAATGCTGGCTGGCACAGAAATTAGGCATCACAGAAGCATATTCTTTAAAACAGCATGGATGTGGTTTATTTTCATTAGGTTTAAACAACCCATGACTGCTTAACCTGTGGCTTAACTGCACCAAAGCCACACTTCTGTCATATGAAGTGCTGCCTCATTAAAAAGCCAACATCTTGTTTTCTGTGATAAACACAAGTCATGGGGTTACCACACCAACAAATTGCTAAAAACATTCTGTTTACTTCATTTTCTTTGACTGCTTTTAAACTCTACTGCTAGCTGGTCAATGAAAGTATTATTTGTTCCTTGACAAGTTGTGAGCTCCTTTCAAGGCTACATTTCAAAAAAATCATTCCCAGCACAAATTGCTTTCAAGTCAATTACTCAACATTTATTTCCCTTCATGAGTATCCAAAGAAATGCACTGGGTTTGGACAAAAGATGCCGCATGTCAACATCAATTTCCCATCTACAATGCTTTCATGTCTATTCTCCTGTGACCCTCCTTTAGTTTAAGCGCTGAATTCCTCTTGACTGCCTTAACCAATCCCCTAGGATGCTCATTTGCACAGGGGACTGCAAACTTGGCAGCCTTTTATTTGACACTCCTTATACTGCTATAGAAAACAGATGTAGCCCATTTCAGTCATAAGCAATTAAAAATATTCATTTAGGCGTAATGTGTCTTTTTATTTCCCCATGAAAACATTGAGTAAGGAGTTCTGCAGCTTCCCCATCATCTGGATGGTACCTCCACAAGGATGTCTTGCAGCTTGGCTTATTTTCAGAGAACTGCAGCATTTAATAACAAAGGGTCATAACACTGGTGTCAACACACAAGAACGTGGCTGCTCTGATCACTCTTATTATAATCTGCTACAACTTTCCATAATAAACCCACTGAAGTGACTTTTTCCATCTGGTAATGGTTCTTTTCACAACCACAGAGCTGGTGGTGAAAAGATTTCCTATTTCCTTGGTGCTATCCAGAACATTTTTTTCAAAAGAGTGTCCATATTCCCCACCCCAGCAGACAAGTGGTCTGTGAACCAGGTCTGCAATCTAAGCACTTGAAGAAGCAAATTCAGGGAGTTCCCTTCCTTGAAGCAATTCCTGTGGAATTCCAAATAGGAGCTTTTTCCCTCCTCCCAGCTGGCAGCTGTACCTAGAAACTGCTCTCAGAGCTGTGTTGAGAAGCCAGGTATCATCCTTTATTTTATAATGGATAACAGGTACCATGCTGGGATGGTTTACTCAGGAATGTGCATTCTGATAATTCCTGTCTAGAATTCCTGTAAAGAGCTGGAGACACAAATATAATTCTCCTGGATATACAAATATCCATCCCAATGGAGTACCCAATTGCCTTTGGCCTCTGCATTCAGCATCATGGTTTGTGCTTCTTGTACACCTTATCCTCCCATCTGTTCCTCAAAGCTCAACAGCAAAGCAGTGCCAGCACTGCTCAGTCAGTGACTCTTCTGCAACATTCTGGTCACTTAACACCTCCTAGAGCAGGTCTGTAACAAATATTACCTATAACAAATACCACCTGCTCAGGAAAATAAGATTTCACAAGCAGGAAAGTACTCAAGAAACAAATAATAATTATAAAAAACAAAAATTCAAACGTCAGTTCTTTCCAAAGTCAGTACTTTCAATAATATGATTTAAAAAATACATCTTTGTTTTTGGGGTTTTTTTTTCAGTTTCTGGAAGCAGATAATAATGTTTTCACGGCAGTAGTCTTCAAATGGGCAGCTTGATATAACAATACTAGCCTAAGAAGATTTTTTTTCCTCTGTGGAAGTCATAGCAATGTGCTAGATTCAGGAGTGACCCTCAGGGAAGCAAATAGGAGTGTTGTTAGGACATAAACCTGTTATCAGCCATGGAGAATCCCTAATGACTGTGGTTTTGTCTTTAGCCACAGTAGACAAATATGAGGTATAACTGAAAATTACAGTACTCCACCTGTGAGTACCTAGGGAGTCTAAGATACCTACAGGACTCAACAAAATTAATTAAAAAAAAAAAAGAAAATAAAAATAAAACAACAACAATTACAGGGTGAAGGAGCAGCTTCTTGTCCTTCAGAGTACAGAAAGAGTGAGCTTAAATAAGGACCCTGGGGAAAAAGTGAGGGCAGGGTTAGAAGGGCTGGATCGTCATCAGGCCCCACGTATGGCTCATTAGACCCTCAATAACTCCTTAGTGCCATCAGGGGTTGGAAATCCACATAAAATCTCTGCAAAATTGTAAGGTTGACTCATTAATGGAAGTATACATTTGTGAGGAACACACAGGGAATCTGCTTTGCTGCTGCATGAGGGATTATTTAAGGAGATAATATATATGGCAATAATTTCATTTTGTGCTAGATTTGGCCATTCATTCCTTCCTGCTTTAGAAGAACTGTATTCAGAGAAAACTGCACTGTTCAGTGCTTCAGTTTACTGATCCAGCATTTCAATGGCTCTTCAAAGCACTCACAGAATTCAAGCTGAGTTTCTTCAGATTGCCAGGGGGAAGTCTCAGTGGTGCCCTTCATTGACAGGCATCCTGATACAAACTGGGTTTTGTGAAGTTCTGGTTACTGCAAGGAGCCTTGAGGTCGTTACTGATATCTGCTGTGCACACACACTGCTTGTAAAGTCAAATGAAAAGCAGCAGCTGCAGAACATTCCATGGTTACCATTGAATGTGTTTGCCAAAAATTGCTATTCCATCAGTCAGACTATCCCCTTCCACACAGCAATCCTATCTCCCTCAGTGAGTTTTCAAGTTCTTTTTGGAAGGCTTCCCTTTCTCAGCACTGAGTATTTCTAGATAACTTTAAGGTCTTGGAAGAAAGTGAAATTTAATCTGCTCAAAAGCTTCACACTTACATAGTTCCTCAAGAAAGAAAAGTCAAATGTTAAGCTCTTTAATGTGATTACTGCTTAGAATTTTTCCTTTAAGTGTTGACATGATTCCCAGATAATTCCAGGAAAAAATTTTGTTTAAAAATTCTATTGTGTTGTATTTAAAATTCCTCCCAAAATATTCCAAATTTCTGAGTTCAGTTTTTCCTGATGTTGCAGTAGCTCATCAAGGAGTAATAAAAAACTTTAAAGAAAAGTGAACTGTGTTTTCATGTCTTGAAATAGCTGTGGGTATTTTCCAGCTAACTCCACTGCTGACAGCATTAGAGCTTCCTCTGTTCTCACTCTCTGTCTGAGCTCTCTGCTCTGGTTGAAAAAAAAAATAGTCAAAGCATCTAAGTAAAACTTCAGTACAATCCAGGATGGCTTTGCAAATTTTAATAGGCTGCTAAAGGATTGCTTTCCAAGGTGTTTCATACTGGAGAATATCTGATCCTGTCTCTCATGCTACATGAAAAGAGGAATACACATCATCTCTCTGAGCAGAGCTTCCAAATTTTTATAATTGACATTTTCCAGCTGCTGATGTAGTAAGCTCAGATTCTGTTATTTGAGCCAGTCTCTAAACATCCAGATTTTGTTGGAGATTTCTATGTTACAGGATTTAGTTAGAATTTTTTATGGTCCTTTACTCTTCAGAGTCAAGAGCATTTTAGACAACTGCAGTATGAAATTTAATCATGTATCTATCCACCTTTGGTTTAACACATTGATTACTTAATAAGCTCACTGCTGTCAGGCTCTTATCACTCATGATGTATTCCAGCTGTCTGAACATACAAATTTCATATACAATAACCAGGGAAAATTCAGACCTTGATGAAACTACATTCTCTGCAGTTATAGTAACTTTAATAGCTAAAGACAACTGGTGGTACAGCTGAATGCATCATAAACCAAATAGCTCCCTTTTCCAGTTAACCAAACAGCTCCTTCCTCCCCCTCCAGTAGCTGAAGAACAAATTATCAATAATAGGCAGATGGACATTAGCATAATCCATAAAGCCAGAAGACATTACAGTACTTTGTATCTATCAACACTGATTAGCAGCATAACGTTTAATTAGCCCCTACGACGAGAACAGTGAGTAACAGGGTAGGGATATGACAAAGGAAACGGTTTTAATAATCTACTGGATGTTTTTCAAAGTGAAATGATTTCCAGCTCACAGGCTCTTCGGCAAGAGGTGCTTTAGCAAGGATGGGTTCAGAACGTGCACATTGATCAAAACATGGAAAATTACAAGCTTTCACAGACATAAATTTATTTAAAGTAAAGTAGAATCTGAGCAGAAATAATCTTGTAGGGGATGATCTGATTCTAGGTTGCTAATAAAGAAGCAAATAGATTGAGAGAGAGGAATTTTGTGGATGAGGAAGAACTGTATATTAAAGCCCAGTGCATTGAAAATGTTTCCTTGGATTATATCCAACAAACCTTTGACCATTACACTTTCACTGGCCTTCTTGAAACCAAACATACATTTGTATCTGACTATATAAATACCAACTCAAAGTCTAAAGACAAATCATAACAGCTTAAAACTCAAATATTTATTAAATAATACAGAAAAAAACCCCAGTGGTTTAGCCTTAGCAGTGTCCTGTCTCAAGTCTCTTTTAAAAAATAAAAATAAACAAATAATATAGGTGAGTTACTTTTCGGATGAATGAGTTGAATGACTATATAAACGTTGAAGGATATATGTTAGATTGCACAATATTTTCAAAATATCTTGTATGTTTGAGGAGGAAAATTTGAGCCCTTTAGGACAAAGCACACAGAGAAGGCAATGACTGTCGTTACATCTCCAAACTCAACAGGTAGAGAAGAGAATGAGAGAAGACAGAAGGGCATCATTTTCTTATATATGTATATTTGTGTACTTTATTAAATATTTCAGCGAATTACCATTCTTTTCATTACAATCTCTTCCCCTCTCAGGTTATCTCGATGAGAATAAAAGCACCAGCAGGGCTGCTGAGAGCAGAGGGGAAGTTTTACCCCAAGCATTGGGACAGAGATGTGGCACCAAGGCAAAACTGTGGCAGTTCCTGTAGTGCAGTAATGTCAGTCTGCTGCCACTTACTGTCCTGAGGTACAGAAAAACCCACAATATCACCAGTGGCTGGGCACCTGAGGAGTTTTCTTTCCTCCTCTGTTGAGCATTGTTCTTAGCTCAGTGGAGAAGGGGAGAAGGGAAGAGCTGGGGCAGAAGTGTCACTCAGAGATGTGGGCAGGATGAGAGACAGAAGGAAGTTCCTGGAGCTGACAGTGACACTGACAGGAGCCTGAAAAGGAAACCCAGAGTGCTGCATGCCACCCTTTGATTCAAAACAGACAGCTCTTGGTGAAGGCAGTAAATCACAGGAGAACAAGAATGTTCCATGTGGGAACATCCACATCAAGAATCCATTTTCTATTAAGCATGCAAGTGAAGGAGGTGAACACCTGTACAGAAAACAGACACAGAAACCACAGACATATCAGGGATGGGAGCAAGGCAGATCAAAGCAGAAGGGAGATGCATTGTCAGGGTAGTGATGAATGCCTCTCTGAATGGCATCACCTTCATCTGCCTAAACACATCCTCACCTGCCACTGGATCAAACAGCACTTGGGAACAAGGTTGAATTGATACATATTGCATCAAATGGTGCAATGTACTCCAACAAAAGCATCTGGGAAGGAAATATTGCTGAAGCAGTTCAAAGAACAAATAGGATTTCGTATCTCTACCCCTTTTTCACAATGAGAATCTTGGGACAAGTAAGTAGTTTCAATGTTCCAGATGAGAAGTGCAGGAGGACTTCCTTTTCTCCCTACTTAAAAAGAGCTTAGGAAAATTGCAAGTCATCGTGTTTCTCAGGTTTATAAAGATGTTTTATTAACTGTGCCCATCTCTGATGAGTCTCAGCTAAACCTAAGATACCAGCTTTACCAGATTAAAGAATATGCTTCTCAAATGCATCTCCTACTTTTCTGCCCCTAGAGGCCTCAGTGCAAAAGGAAAGAAAATGTTGTCTAGACACTGTAAAGTCTTCTCTACCTCTCAGGATTTTTTATTAAAACATCCTGGTTGTAGTGTCCCATTGCCTACCAATTCTGTACAGAAATCCAGGGATGGATACAATTCTTAACCCACATTTTGGTGTAAAGTTAATGACCTTGACTGAGCTGTCTGGGTATACCAGGGTACTTTATTTTTCTTTCCTTTAGTACTAGATTATTTGAATACAGCAATAAATACATTTTATGGGTTTATCTATGTTTGGCTGTGTCTTTCCCTTTCTCAGTTCATCCTTTCACTTTCTATGTTGGTAAATGTGGGCATCTCATCCCTAGTTCAACAACTTTCTTCATTTCGATAGAAAAGTATACAAAGTATTGCAGGGTTGGAGTGTGCTACCTTATACATCAATCTTTGACATGATTCCATTGCTTGGCAAAACCACAGCTTGCACTCTCATTTTGCATATTAATATGCAAATATGTTTTCCAATTAGTCACAGCAAATTAACTGCCCTTGTCCTAGGCAAGGACAGTTGCATTGGCCTCGCTGTAGCATTTCATCTTGTGAACCCTTAGCTGAGAGTTCAGGTCTAATTAAGAGGACTTCTACTTGCACCAAAATCCACTTGGATGGAAAGATGCTCACTTGCAGGGTGCTTAGAGAAATCCTACTGGAAAAGATTCATTTCAGAGAAAACACAAGTAAATCTGGACATAAACTTCATCTACAAATCAAATCCTGCCTGGATCCAGATATCCTCCAAGGTTTTGCTGTTGCTGCACACAAGGCATCGATTTCATGCAACACTCAATCACAACTCCAAGATCAATATACAGCATCATAACTGCCCATTGAACACTCAGCATGATTTCAAAGACTGTAGTGCTCTGATGGGTACAGAAACATCACAGAATTTTACAGTTACTCTGATCAGGAAGACAGCTCAGTTATTGCCACTGGAAGTCACTGGATCTCTTGGCAGGGAACTGGCATAGTATTGTCAAGTGGTTTTAATTACCAAAAACTGGGATGAGAATGACTTTTGGCCTTTTATAAAGTCACCAAGATCTCTTGAGGATCAAGAAGTGACAGGAACTGTGCTGAACCACTTGGCCTCTCAACCATCTTCTGTGAAATTCAACTGTATGATTATGTTAGTCAAATTAGGTATTAACACCAAACTCAACATGTTGTCATACAAATCAAATCACATCTTTTACTTAAACCTGAGTGAAATTAATTCAGTTATTTCTTTTGCTTTAAATGTGCAATTAGCAGAGACATTTTTCTGTTGCTTAAATGACAACTTCGATCCCCACATTTGACACGAAAGTTGACATATTTTTAGACAATAGAATTCACTAGAACATTTCAAGTGGTTTTGAGAGTGCGGTAATTGCAGATCTGATGGTGGTGCAAAATCAAATACAGGAACAGTAGATGTTGTACCTAGATAATCTGAGGGAAACAATGTCTCATGTCTCTCTGCCTATGTCAGTTTTGAACTAGTGCATGTCAGTAAAACACCTGCCTTATTAAATCCTCTGCCTGAGTACATAGCCAGGCTTAGCTCGAGGTTTCCTGCAGAAATTATGCCTGTGCTAACAAGAGTTTCAATGCCCTAGAATACCCACTGCTCTTGGCATCTCAAGCAGTTGTTTTTCTCAGGCAGATTACTTTAGATTTGCCTTACCAAGGCCAAAAGAGATAAAATAACTCTTAAGGAGTGGGAAAGCAACCTTAGCATATTTTGTATTCTCTGCGTCACCCAGAACCTGTGTGGGTTTTTAAACACTGTGTAAACTCAGAGTAGATGAATCAGCCTGAAGATGGCAAGAGTTTGAAGGCACAGCAGGAGCTGCCTGGTCTGGCCTCTATACCTCACCATAATGACTTTTTGAAGCTGCATTTTCAGGGGACAGGGAGGAATAACTTAACACTGACCGTAATACAAATGTCAAAATCCTCCTACTGCACACTCAGAGTTATTACAGGACTGCAGAAGAGGCAGGGGAAGAGCAAGAAGTGGTGCTTATAAACATTCTTATCAAATTATTAATCTGTTCCCACTTTAGTGCCATTTGCTGTCTTTCAGCCATCCCAAGAACCACAGTGCTCAAACAGGTAAAATCCCATTTCAGGGGATGTGCTGATGCCTCTGTGTAACAACATCTAAACCAATACATATCTTTTATATGAGCTATTTTTAATAAATGAGGCTGCCAATATTCTTGTGCTGCAAGTCCTTAAATTACAGTTGTGTCAATTCCAGGAATAGCTGAGAGTTTCCAGATTTGCTAAAATACACAAACAAATGCACTCTCGTCTCTTCTAATCCAGCTGTGAGAAAACAAAAAGAGAAAATTAAACCCTTTCCTTTGAGTAAAGATAAAAGGTTTTATTGTTAACAAGGAGACAATTAGAGCTGCTTCAAACTTTAATATCAAGAAAGTGTATTTTTCAAAACAGGCTATCACTAAACCAGAGTCACCAAACCTGGCAGATAAGTAAGTAGGTAAGTAAGAAGTGCAACTATCAATGAAATGGGAAACCTTTCCACCTGACTTCCAAAACAGAGCTGATTAGGCACCAGCTAGGTGGAATTTCCATCAGCAAGGTGTGCATGTTTATGGCCTATAAATAGAGAGCACCTGCAGGTATTATCATCATCACAGGACACAGTTAATGAGACAGAGTAATGAAACAGAGAAAGAAAACTGAATTTTCTACACATCCAGCCTTTAGCATAATGGAGACATGCTTTATGGTACTGAAAAAATGGACTCTGAAAATGGTGGTGCCAAGAAACGGGACAGGAGACAACAGGAAGAAAATGATGCACAGGAAATTCCACCTAAATATAAGGATTTATTTACTGTACAGTGAAATAGCACTGGAACAGACTGCCCAGAGAGGGTGTGGAGTCTCCTTCACTGGAGATATTCAAGATATCACAGTCTGGACACAATCCTGTGCCCTGTGCTCTGGGATGACCCTGCTGGAGCAGGGAGGTGACACCAGGTGACACACTGTGGTCTCTTCCCACCTCAACCAGCCTGTGATCCCCCAGCATTTATAAATAGCCTGTACAGGAGAAGATGGACATCCCAAATATCTGCTTTCTCTTGCAAGAATCCAGACAGCTGATGTCTCTCCCCTGGAGCCTGGCAAGGGACAAGAAAAATTTCCAATTGCATTTTGGCAGCTTGGCTCTTTGGTAACTTAAATGTGACTTTCACTGGCCCTCAGCCAGAGCTCATTGGAGTCAGTGGGAATCTTTCCATTTGCTTCAGCAACCTTTGGATCAGCTCCATATTAGCTTTCAGATTTGTTCTTATGTTTCAGATATATCTGGCATTTATTTCAAGGGCACAGTGTGTGAACAATAGCCTGTTTGCTGACTGCAGTTTTACGTAATTTACTTTACCGTGATAGTAATTAAAAAATCTTTCCCTTCTTGGTGTATTGCTTATGCTTGTATTAATCAAACAGTAAACTAATTTGGGTTATCCATGTAATAAATTACTTGCCAAAGGAAAAGTAGCTGAATTTTTTATACATTCTTTTACTAGAACATTTATTTGGGAATGGTTTGGGGTTTTTAGACGTGAAGATGTGAGCTGAAAAACAGTGGTTTTATAGAACTATAACATGCATTTACACATGCAGAGATTAGATTAAATGACTGTAGAGACATAATATTTACTGTAATAATTTACTGCAACTGACTGTAACACTTCAGGAATGATCTGTCTTCCCAGTGTAGACAGCAACTGGAATTATTTTCTAGAACACTGTTAATGTTCTCAGAATTTGCTGTCACTATTTTATTATTTCCCCCATAAAATTCACCCATTAATTTGCTTAGTGCTATTAAATGTGTAAACATTTCCTTAGATAATTGACTTGGTAACAACTGGCAACATTGGATGGAAGTACACCAGATGATTTTGCCATGTCAGATACTCCCATGATCAAGAAATTAAGATGACTAAAAAAAATTATTAATAAGTAAAACCAAAAACATGTTTAGTGAAAGGATATATCTGTGCAAGAGGAGAGTAGAGCCAAGGAGAGTGAAGTGGGAGCCTCAGGTGGGCTCTGCCAGGAATTCTGGAGCCAGAATCCTCACCAGGGAAGGTGCAGATGGCAGATTAGCTCACTTGGGCTATGAGCAGCCCTCCAGCTGAGCAGACTCATCCTGTTCATTTGGAAAAAGAAGGACTCCTAAAAACAAGCTATGAGGAACTGAAAACCTTTAGCTGGAGAAGGGTGATGAAGCACAGAGCTACCATGAATCAAAGAAAAATTACTAAAAAAAAGGAGGGGGAAAAAAACCCAGACAAAAGGAAAAAAACTCACAACCTTAAACCCAGAATGGTCAAGCCTTTCCCACCTTAAATACTTGATCCAGCCCATATACCACTCACACCTGTAACAAGGTGGGGAGATTTATTTTAAATTAAATCATCTCATTAGCCCTTCTTCAGACAAGGTAAAATTACATGTCCACAGTGGTTTTGTGGCAGAGCTGACACAGGAATTCCTGTTTTTCTAAGTCCAGCTCTAGACTGAATACAGCAACAATACAATTATTGCAGGTAGCTCAAGATGCAATTTGACTTGGACAAAGCTGAGAATAATAAGAATGTATTACATTATAAGACACAGTAGACAGGACAGATACATTTATTTACCAGCTGTTCAATTATTTATACAAAGCATAAGAAGTTGGTCACAGAAAGCCTGAGAGTTGGCAAATTGCAGTCCCTCTCCTTATTTATAAGTGGGAGCAATGTTGGCAAACTTTTATGTTAAGAAAAGCATCTCTACTTCAGAAAAAAACTGTATGGTAAATATATATATATATTCCAGAGGATAGAAAAATGTACTAGACACCCCTGCTGCTCTATAATTCACTTTTAGCCTGTGCCACTTCTCACAACACCACTATTAAATCATTATCAAGTTAATATACTTTTGGAGTATGTTTCTTAAATAGTTGTACACACAGTCATCCACAAGAAACATGTCATGGTCTACATATATAGATATACCCAAGCTTTGTGAAGTATTGAGTTTCATGACTCCAACATAATCTGCTACATCTGAAAATATTTTCCATTTTGAAAGTAAATATGATGGCATTCATTTGAACTCGAGTCCAATTCAGGCTAAAATACTGGAGTGGTTGTTGTGCAGAACAAAACAGCCATTTAGAAAACAGGTTTTGGATCCTTTCCAAATGAAACAACCTTTAGCCCTATGAACATAAACTTTCTAAGCAATAATTTTGTCCATGGTTTGGAGAAACCGTTGAAATGACAATATTAAAATGGCATTGGCACATTCAGAAGCCACTATTCTCCATGCTGCTCCTATTTCAGACTTTGCTTGAATAAATTCTCCTATGCTTTTTTTGATAGATAACCCAGTTCTCTGCCTGCTATTGACATGCCTCTGAAAGTCAGTTTGATGAAATCAAACACCGAGGAAAGAACTTAGAAACATACACAGAGAAAGAATAACCCAAGGAGCACAGCCTGACAACCATAAAACACCTCACAACACGTGGACAGGAAGGAAAAAGTCAATTGTCTTTCACTGAATGTTCTGTGGTTCCATCTTTTACATTGATTTGTATCATCAAGCTGCACATCTGGGATATGAAATTGATTTCTGCCTTTCAGAAATTTAGCTGTTTCTCAAAAATTCATTAATTCAGTTTGAGCAAAATAGAGGTTTTTCAATAAAATTTAAGACTTCGTGAGAAAATCACAAAATACATAATATTGTAATAAGAGTCCTTCTTTAGATAGGTCTCACTATTCCCAGTTCTTTCTGATAAAATTCTAGCAGAATAAAACCCAAAGTTTGAGACTGTTTAATCACCAGCTCTTAAGGATCTAAAGAATGCCATCTATGGTATTATTGAAATGTCTCCCTGGGTGTTTTCCTAAAGGTCACACTTCTGATGACTTTATACATTATCATATCCCTATGGTAAAACAGAGACTGGCAAAACCCTCTAATTTCTTCATTAAATAATGATTTCCAACCTTTATTTAAAATAAAAGGTCTTATCTCACCAAGCCATCTTGCACACCCACCAGACTCCTGCTCCTGAGCCATGTGACATTGGAGAACAGCAAAGTCAAGAACTGTGACCAATCTTCATCAGGGAGTGCCCAGAACTGGCAGCAGTTCAGCACTCAGACCACAGTTCAATTTACACTTTTGGCAACTATTTCCAGGACATTCTCCAAATTATTGCTGCTGTCTTTGAGCCAAGGTGCCTCTTAGCAAAGAATCAGTGAACCTGGACACTGGATCCCTTCCTCCCTGAACAAAAACAAATCACAAACCACTTTCAGTGCACTGCTAATGGTAACTGAAAAAACAGTTTCTTCAGGGTAATGTTTTCACCAACTTCATTGACTGCACTAAAGGTGTCATGGCCTTGCATAATCCTTTTCAATGAACACCACTGCTGTCAGTTAGCAGCCACTTTAATGCTCAGTGTGCAGCACAGCAACCTTAGAGGAACTTGTAGCCAGTTACTTGCTGACATCTTCAGAAATATGTGGGGTACTATCCCTGACATTAAATCATCTCAGGCTTTTTTTTTTTTTTTTTTTGTCTCCCTATGGTGCACAATTTTCTGGCTTTCAGGGATGTCTTCAAAAAAGTTGTTAAAGGTACTCAGCAATAACCCTGTTGATAAAGTCTCCACTCAAAGAGAGTTGCACAGTTTTTATAGTGCAGTGTAGAAACTGGAATTTTCTTCTGTCTCTTGGCTTCAGTCTATAGACAACTTGTAGCCCAATAAAACAACAAACTGCACAAGTGTCTTTAGGAGGCTTCCTTTTGATTATCAAGCATAAACTAATCTAATTTTCCAAATGGAAGAACACCAACAGCAGTGAAAATTGTTTAAATGATAAGTTTATGCTGCTCTGGAGTATAAAATTCCAAGCCCAGCCCATTCTTCAGCTATCTATAAATATTTCCTCCATGAGGGGTCAATAATCCCTCTGTCTGCTGGCAGAGCAAAGAATGATCTCTCAAGCTAATCTTCCAAATATACCTGAACTATAAACAGAGCAACCAAACAATTTAAAGTGTTCAAAGTAACCTGGTTCATTTTCATAGACTCAGATCCAGGTCTCAGTTATAAATCTACTTCTGCCTTCAGAGCTGAAGATGGGAAGTGCAAGAGCAAGCACTCCTCAGCACTGCTCATCACCATCTATCCAAGGCAGTATTTGTGAAAATCTCTGGCAGCAGCGATGTAATTTTACTTGCAAGTGCAAATGTTGCTGGACTGAAGCCTCATCTCTCCACATAATAAGTAAATAACAAAATGAACAGCATGGGGCAAACACCAGAAGCCTATGGACAGCTCTAGTCCCTGTGAAGGCAAAGCAGTCAGCGCTGAGAATAAATTTCTCCTCCTTGTTTTCAGGTATTGGGAGGCATTTGAAACATGCATGTTTGAGAGGTCAAATGCATGTATATAAACCACTAAGAAAGAAACTGAGTGGAAAAAATATGACACAATTAATCCAAATGATACATGAACTATTTCCACATTAATGGAAACCCCATGAAAATCTGAAGATTTCTCTATATAAGAAACAAATTCTAGCAAGTTATATGTGATATCCCAGTAGAACAAACCAACAACCCAGAGAAGGCATGAAAACTAAACATAAAACGTCTTTAAAGTCTATTATTAGGTAACCTGCCAGCAGTTACAGAGAAGGAGCTGATGATCTCAACATAAGACAAATGTTCCTGGAAGACACAGGCACTTTGACCATGGAGACCTGGGGGTTACTCACACTGAGAAGGATACCTCAACACAACACACTGAAGGATTTACCTCAAATAGAAATATTCATGTGAAGAGTTTTCAGAACGAGGGAACAGTAACAAATTGCCACAACCAGATGGTATTTACCCAGCAATCCAAACTAACTTAACAGAAAATAAATATCCTGTAACTACAGGGTGTAGTTACCACTTAAATCTGCCTCTGTAGCAGAGGGCTTGAGGATGGTTAATGTGATGCAGCACTAAAAAAACACCACAGAGGGACAGGCAACCATAAAAAAAATTTCTTCCAACCAAATACATTTAAGCCTGGAAAGGTTCTGCTGCACAATGCTGAGCTGACTTCAAAAACCAACTGAGAAAACTCAGAGAAGAAAAATGCCTGATTTCTAACCACATGGTTCTGGGTCACACAGACCTGAGGCAAACACAGCAGCTGGAAAAGCAGTGTAGGAGAGCAGAAGTGCATCCTCATACTTGTGCTTTTCCTGTGTATCACAGCACTGGCAGTGCCCAGGGTAATCCTGGGTTATTTGAACACTCTGCAGGATCCGTGAAATTCAGCCTTAGTTATTTACATAAGTTTTTTTCTCTAAGCAGAGACCAATATGGCATTGAAAAATCCATAGCAGATAATCTTTTTAAACAAAGCATTTTTCCCCAAATTTCCTAATGAGGCCTCCAAGCCACTTCACACATGCACAGAAAAGATCTAGATACATCCAGAGGGCTTTAAATTTATGGAAATTCCTGCTCTGTGTCACAGACAAAGAATTTAACACTGTGAGCCCATGAGCATTGCGTCTTCACCTGCCTTCCAACCCTCTTCCTGGGCCTGGAAAAAGGAGATTAAAAAGGTGCTTTTCTATCACACACACCATGCCGGGGTCTCAGCTCATGCTGCTGTGTGGTGATTTAACCCAAAACCTGTGACCAGGGGCCAAAAGAGCCCAGGGCTCTGCAGGGAGTCTCAGTGGGGCAGAGACAGAAATGAAAGCATTTTAAACCTCATGTAGGGATTCACCAGAAGCTGTTTGGCAGATGATTTCACTCCTATCTTTGAATGGCAACTTTGACATATTTCTCTAGATTTCAATTTTCCTTTCATCAAAGTTTCCAACAAATAAATATATTTTCCTGTTGAATCACTTTTGTTCTTTAACAAAGCATACTGATAACATATATTTACATCTTAGGAAACTCTTTCAAATTTCTTTGTAATGATGAGAATTTCAAAGAATGTAGTGCTACCCAGAAATTTCTATTTTGAATTCTTCATTAGGTTTGCAAATGTCACTCCCAGTTGATGCAGTTGATGCCTTCAGTTAATCTCTTCCCTTAGATTCTTACATTTTTTTTCATAATTATACACCACAGGAAAATAAAAACAAAAACAAAAAAACAAAACAAAACAACAACAACAACAACAAAAACCTGTTTCTCCCCTGTTTTCCTTTCAGCTGGGGAAAAGGGATAAGATTTTCTAAAAACATTTTCACAGTCTGAATAAAACTGGACACCTACTGAACCACAGTTTCAAAGGGATAAAAAGTAATGGGGATCCAAATTGTCCTCCTTTGACTCATTTGGAACGTGAATAAATAAACAACATGGAGTTTGAGCAGAAAAACTGGGATTTCTTAAAACTTCAGCTGCACAGTTTCTGTTGATTTTACCAAAACTGTGTTAACTCTCTTGGCAGCACAGCAAGTTTTGTATCTGCAATTCTAATAGAACAGAGATGATGGGGATTGTTTCCTGCTGCATATGGAATGAAAGGGTGTTGGCTGTATTTGCATGCACCCATATGCCATTATTTATCATTACAGTTGGAAATTTTGCCTAAGTACAAATTGCTAAGGATTTCTATAATAAGAACAAAAATGTGGAGTTTCAAAATGAGCCAGTATGGTTTCAAAGGTTGTGCAGAGCAGGGAGCAAACTCTCTATTTTTCTACGTGTTCTTGACTACCGCCACGGATCCTGCACTGCATTTATCAAACCTTTCTGAAACCTGAAGTATCACTTCGAGGAGCAGCAAATAACTTTTGAATGATTCCACTATGTGGCCTAAAACAAAACCAGTGGGGTTTTTTTACTATGTCCTTACTACTGTTGGAAAAGCACAGAAAGAACAGAGCAAGGACAGAGTTTCACAGTTCCTGTGTGTCCTGGCTGGCCCAGCCCTGGCACCACGACCCCTCTGGGGGCTCTCGGCTCACCAAGAGCAGGGACGTGGCCAAGGCAGGACTCTTCAGAGACAGGGTACAGAGTTATTGGATCAGGGGATCCTCAGCCCAGGGCTCTGTGTCAGAAGAGACCCCGAGAATGTGAGGGGAGAACTTATAAAGGGAAGTGGGTCTCAGGGATGGGGAACAGCAAAAACCCAATAACAGAAAAGTCAGGAGTGACTCTGAACATGACATCCAGGTGCAGCATCAAATCATCACCAAATGGGAGGGGACCCCCTTGGTTCTGCTCCATCACTCAATGCCTCTCTTGGAATTTTCTGGACACAGGGAGAGGCCCCAGAGTGACTGACAGGACCAGAGGGTTCTGGAACTAATGACTGACACTGAACGAATATCTGACACACAACTTGGGGATGAACAAAGGGAAAGGAACAGGAGAGGGGTACAGAGAACAAACCATTTAACATTAAACTTTCTGGAAATAACTCATAGAACAGAACAAGCAAAGTAAAATCCAAAACATGCACCACCACAATAGAGAGTCTTGTACTGGTGTAACACCATCCTTATATTTCACTGGTTTTATTAGCCTGTGCTTTATTAATTTTCAGAAACACCTGGCAGGAAAAATAAGTAAAAATATCACAGCCACACAAGGCTTCCAAGTAAATATGACACAAAGATGCCACTGCATTGTTAAAATGACCCATTTCTCTTTTCTTTAAATTAAATTACCTTCATATTCTGGTGTGCAACCTGTATATAACCTCAGGGAAGCTCCCTAGCTGGCAGGTATAGGCGTTATTAATCTATTGCTAAGGGTGAGTTAAAGCCAAGTTAATTACAAGGAGATTCTTGAAAAGTAGTTGAGCCTTTGTTTTAGCTCATAACCTCTGGGACAAAAAAAAAAAACAAACAACAAACAGTCATTGCCCACGGGATGATAAAAATGAGTAAAGTGAACAGCTTAACAAGGAAAAGACATAAGTACAGCTGAAAACTCAACACCTTCAATTAAATCAATAAATTTCCCAACAGCATGGGAGAGAACAAAAGTGCTTTAGTGGTCAGGAGTTAATCTAGAAAATCTACCACCTAATCAATGTGAAGCTGCAGTCTGAGAAACAAATGCTGGTTCAAGCTGCTAAGAAAAATCATTATGTGTGCTTTGCCATTTCCCAAACCTTCAAAAAGATCACATTTTTACCAGAAGGTGCTGGGGAACGGGCAAGAATTAAAGCCCTCATTTTCATACCAATGCTTCTAAGAAAACAAGGCTTCATACAGACAGCTGATACTGCAGAGGGAAAAACAGACTCGTGATTTGATGGGGAGAGCTGAGTAACATGAATTTTAGAATTTCAGAGAACCACAGGGATTTGATAGTATCTGTAAAGGAAGGAATGGCATGCAGATAGAAGATATTTCAGCAGCAGACAACTCTCATTTCTCACATGCAAGCAGCAAAAGGAGTTTGCTTACATAGAGAAATGCCAGCAGATGCCAAACTAGGCTGTCACTGGGCAGATGCACAACCATATTAATATTAACAGTTTGGACAAAATGAGAAGCCTTGCTGGGAGCTTCAGAACATAAAAGCCAAAATAACTAATGAGTGGGAAAAAATTCTATAAAAAAAATAAAGGGGAAGTAGACATTAGGAGATCTAAAGCACTTCAGTTAGGTCAACAGCTGATCTTCCATTCCACTGTGCACTTTCTAAGGTAGTCTGTGTGTTCTGCTCTGCTATGGAAAATATTCTAATTTACCTTCTGGATGTGATTCTGGAAAAAGGACACAATTGGTCAGGGACAAACTGAACAATAATAATACTGTTTGCTGTGTGATCCTTCTCTCTCTTCTGACAGGAATTCTGGGGTTGGGAATATGTCTACCTGGGTTGGCAGATGTGTGGCATACTACAAACTACCTGTTTTTCAGATCATTTTTCTTTCCACCACCAGCTTTACATTCCCACAGGCTCCTGTCTACAACATGAATTCCCTGACTGATAGTTTCAGATGGAGCCAGAAATGTCAAATCAAACTCACCTCTTGTGGGCTTCCAGCTGCAGAGCACATCCTGATCAGGCAGCCTCTCCCTGCAAGGGCTACAAACACACGTGTGTGCCTCAGATCTGCTGGGACAGACAACAAAATTACATTAGTGACATTTCTTAAAAGTGTTCTGAATTAAACACAGAATTATTGCCATTGAAACAGCTGACTGACTTTATGGGAGACTATTCTAATTTACTCTTATCTCAGATCCACGTAACAAACAAAGCATTTTGGGGAAGGGAAAAGGCAACTTGTATTTTTGAACAAATTTGTTTTGTGCATCTTTGTTAAAATTACAACAGTCAAAACAACAGTCAAGAGCACATTATTTTCCTCTCAGACATCATTGTGGAACTGTTACTCTTATTAGGGAAGGCTTCATTTCATCTTAATGAAAGGATTAGGTTTATCAATATGGTACAAATAACACAGAGGTTATCCTTGAGAAGTGGACTTGTAATTGAAGGCAATGATGGGCAATGCCACAAGTATCAAGCATAACTTGAAAACATATAAGAAATATGCTTTGTAACATTTGCATTTCAAAAAGGATTGTGAACTATACATTCTGTGCTATTTCATTTTTATCTGATAGCTTTGTTCTTTGTAATTTACAGAAACGCTGTTATCAAGCAAAAACAAGTCTTAATAAGGTTTGTACCCCATTTAATCACTGCGTCATAGTAACAGAGGAACTATTTATTAAATTTAAAAATGTTACCTTATTTTAATTACAACTAGATACAGCATTACTTCTCTAAGCCAATTATGCCACATAAGACTATAAATAAATAATTCAGACAGTTTCACTTCAAAGAAATCCATTAGAGTCTTGTTTGGGAATACTTTGATCTTCTCTGTTTTATACTTAGCAAAATTTAGCTGTGGAGAAAATTCTCTCCTATCTGCAGTAAATAATTGTGACCAGCTGCACCCCCACCAGCCTGTGCTCAACCTCACCCAACATTTTAATTTAAGCTCTGGCAGACTTGGTGTCATAAGGGAAGACTGTGATGGCAAGAGCCACTCACATGCTACTGGAAAACAGAAAGCCACGAGCAGCAAGAGGTGTCCTTAGAAATAACTGAACCCTAAACGATTTCTTTCTCATTATTATTAAAAACAATGCAAAAAAAGGTGGACCAAAAAAAGTTGAATGAATAAAAAAAAAGTGAAACACACAGTGTTGTTTTCCTCACACCACAAAAGGACGTGACAGTAATAATCATTTCTCATGCTGAGTTACAGGAGGCACAGGATTGAAGTTAATGCCCAAGTAAAGCATTGTTGACTGCTCATGAATTCACATTTTGTCAGAACCTCATCAAATTCCGCTGCTCTTTGCATTTTAAACAAAGGTTGCCCAAACAGGACCTCACTAACGCTGAGCACATTCTGGGAAGTGTAATTAGTTCAGCTGCAGAGAAGGGGATTTGGGAGAGGAATCTGCTGCTGAACTTGCAGAGGACTGCAGTGGAAATACAGGAGGTGTTTCACTATCTCCTGTTCCACACACATGGATTACCAGACCTTTTTTGGAGTATCTCTGTTCAACAGGCCACCGCAGAATGGTTTCTCCTAACCATCTGGTAAATGGGATTATTTTCTCATGTTATTGCTCCTGCTCTCACTTTTTTTATATATTTCTTGATTGCACTAAGCCTCTGAGATTTCAAAGCTATTTCTCTGGCAGCTCTTACAAATGTCTCATTAATTCTTCCTCTCCAACTCTGTACCATGCACAATAACATTCTTATGTGATTCTGTTTATTTTCTTTAAATCCATAAAGAAATTTTAGAAGAAATAATACTGAAATCTTTATCAATATACACCTCTATTTATGCATAGCAAGTGAACCCCTTCTAAAATTGCATCGAGATGCCATGAAAATGAAGAGGAAGCAGGAAAAGTCTCATGACAAATCAGCTACTTCCAGGATTTGCTAGAGAAAGCCAGTCATGTTTTGCAGATAATAAACAGAGTCCCTGCAACTGGAGAGGCAGGGTATGGATTAATAACATCTTCTGCAACAGTAATAATGTGTCTGTATTACTTGTTTTTCAGCAGAGCAATTTCCTTCACACTAATAAATCTAACTGCAGAAACATGGCTTGTGTCACTAAAGTGCATGGCAGCAGTGTAGTCTTTATCACTGAGGTGAGACATACTTTTGCTGTTTATTAATACACTGTTTTTAAAACACATTTGTAAAGTGTAAGCAGTGCCATTACACATATTCAGTGAAGCCCAGATGCATTATTCATGATAGCTGTGATAAGCCACTTGTCCTATAATGCTTTATCCACTCTGTGGCTGCTCAGTGTCGACTTTCAAAGGCAGAGAAGCACAGAGGCATTAACAGCTCTCATTTCCTGTCAGGGGGATGCTGAGCAGGATCACTGCAGCATCTGCCCTGAAAAATCCCCACCTGGAACAGCCACAAGTCTTTGCTGTGAGGGGCAGTGACTCCTCTGCATAGGAAGGGACCTTGAGAGCCAAAAAAGTCCCAAGGCATCACACACTGCCTTTTCACGTTTTGGGGTAGTGGGTACCAAACCTGCTAGAGGTATTTCATGTATTTGAGAATGATATTTGTAATTTGTAGTGTTAGGAGCTGTAGAGAAGGCAAAAGAGCATGGCTTGTAGGACAATTTTTGCCTAGGAAATATCCAGCCTCATTTCCCACTCAGAGGTTGAACTTGTCAGATGGTGTGCTCTTGTTTCTGGTCCAGCAATGAACACAAATGAAAAACCTCTGGGTAAGGTCCTTTGATCTCATAAGAATTAAATGATTACAAAGGTCCTGTGGTGCATGTCAGACAATCCACTATGCCTACACATCTATTCCATGGAAATGATTTTTGAGGGCACTGACAAGCAGCACTTAACTCCTGCTTGTTGTGGAGTTTCTTAGAGAGCAAAGACAGGATTTATATTTGGATTGAGGGTTGAGCACCAAGGACTGAGCCTTGTGGCCTGCAAGGACTGAGGGCCTCTGTGGTGCAGGTGAAAATTCATTTTAAGGCATACCCAGGGAATAGTGGGTGTCTAGTAGTGTTGTGGCATGAACAGTTCAGCCACCTTAAGACTAAGATAAATAGTGTTTGTTTGCATTCTTTGTATGGCCTGTCATTGTAAACTATGCTAAGAATCTATATAACCCACTGTCTGAGAGAGAATAAGCAGAGAACACTGTGATAACCACATTGGTTCAACGTGTCATTTTGCTCTCTCTCTGGCCTCTCATTATTTAGAGCCTCTGTTCAACACCTGCTGACTTCAAAAATGAGATACTCATTTGAGAGGGCTTTGACCCAATTCATGCCTGTGACTGGAAATTTTATTAATTCCATTGAAATATGGAGCTTCTCCTTTGACAGATCAGGAGAGATCCCAAGTCACTTTTTTGCAATGTACAGGGACATAAAAACTAATTGATCCTGGTCAAATTTCTATGAAGTCAAATTGTGGAAGGTTGAGCTGGGGCAGAATTCATTTTCTTCACAATAACTGATACAGGGGTTTTTTTTGGATTTGTGAGTGTTGACAATTCAGGGATGACTTTGTTATTGCTGAGCAGGGGTTAGGGAGACAAACCCTTTCCTGCTCCTCAGCCCACACACCTGGGAGAGGCTGGGGTGCCCAAGGAGCTGGGAGGGGACACAGTCAGGACAGCTGACCCCAGCTCACCCAGGGGATATCCCAGATTAAATGCTCAGCAGATAGAGCTGGGGAGAAAACAGTAAGTTTGGAATGATGCTGTTTGTCTTCCCAAGGCACAGTGTAAGTGACAGAGCCCAGCTCTCCTGGAGCTGCCTGAGCAGCCCTGCACATGGGGAGTGGTGACTGAATTCCTTGGTTTGCATTGATGTGGGAATGGCTTTTGCTTTCCCTGCTCAATTGCCTTTATCTCAGCCCTTGAGTTTTCCAGCTTTTGCCAGTTCTGACACTCCCCCTTCACAGAGAGGGTAGAAGGTAGAGCGGGGTGGAGAGGAAAAGGGTGATCATCTGTGTGGGAAGAAATTAAATCATGACGAAACTCCAGAAAAATTTCACCACATCATAGTGGCACTACACTGGCACAAACCCAGGAATGCACCAGCCCCAGTTTGGATGTGCTGCCCTCCCCTGAGGCTGGCAGGGCACTGAATATCAACATGGAATTCATGTCCTACCAGGAATGTGCTTTGTCACAGGCATTGCTATTTCAGTGCTCAGAAACCACCACTAAGAGATCTCCAAACACCTGGGTTTGTTTTTTATCCATCCCCAACGAGGTCACAGCCCTTCACTAGTTTGTCTTTGATAATAACACCTTTTGTAAATATTTTTAGTGAGAGGGCAGGAAAACCTGTACTCAGGAAAACATCAGAATTGTTATTCTAACAAAAAATTAATACTTTATCAATCAATAAACTGAATGGAAGAAAATATTTTGAAGAGACCAGTGCTTTACACAGCAGTCTTTACACACTACAGCAACTCATAGAATCAGTTGGGAGAAAAACATTAAGTCTGGAGTTTTTCAATGATTCACAGAAAAACAAATCTGACTTCTGGGCAGATGTTGACTATGCAGCACAGAACCTAATACAGAAACTTTTTAACAACAATATTAAATTCATGCTGGCATTAAATGGAAAAATCTAACAACTAGAAAGAGAAAAAGACAAGTGCTGCACAAAAGTTCATTGATAATACTACAATACCAAAGTTGAAGGCAAAAGAGTTGGAAATCCAGTCTCTGAAACTTCAATATTTCTGACTCAGCTGACATTCTGTTAAAACATCAGAATATATGCATACAAACTATGGAATTAGGCATAAAAAAGTACTAGGAAAGTCTTTTGGCAAGGCAGAATGTTTTACTGCTCTTTTATTTTACATTATCCAAACAATTGCTATGATATTCTAATGTCTATTTGACATGTTTTCCTAAAAGGTCTTTTTGCCTTTTCTTTTTTAGTCAGTTTTTTTGTTTGGTTGGGGTCTTTTTGTTTTGTTTTTTGGGAGGTTTTTGTTTGTTTGTTTTTTACTGTAGATGAGGGGAAAAATATAAAGTGCTTTAAAAGGTCATGGATTTTTTTTTATTATTTGAGGTGTTTATTGCTGTTTGGTTGTGTTTTATCAGGGGGAAGTTGGATTTTTTAAAGAAACTCATTCATAAAGGACTATCAGTGAAGTTTCTTTGATTTTTTCTTAACATTTTAAACTAAAACTTTGCCAATCAAAAAGATGTTGCCAGCACATATTTTATTTTTATCAATTTTTAGCCCAGATTATCTAGAGAACACTTTGGCAGAATTTGAGGGTGAAGTAACTGAGGGCAAACTCCACAGGAAAGTGCAGATGCTATCAGAAAAACAGAGGGAATGAGATGAGAAGGAGAAAAATTCAAAAAGGAAAGCAAAAATGCTGAAAGGTATAAAAATTTAAAAAAAATGAAAAACTATCCACATTCACAACTTAGCTAACCCATCATGAAAAAATTCATCCAGATCCTGAATATTCAACTCTCATGGTTTCCAGATCCCTTGTTCTCCACAAGAATCTCCGTTAATATTCAAGAACCCTCCCTCATCAGCAGCTCCAGTCTTGGAAAGAGGAGCTACTGTCCTGGGGCCAGTGAAAAAGGACAAGAATCCACAGACATCATTTAGTTTCAGACAGAATATCCTCCATTCAGAAATGTGCTGAGAGGGGCTCTCAAAAGACAACTGCACAGAGACCCCTTCCTATTACTGCTGAACCAAAACATTTCCCCCTGCCTTTCTCACTAAAACCTTCTGTATCAGCATATGCAAAAACAAAAAACTTCCACTTTATCATTTTTCTCCAGCGAGGAGGCAGGAAATGAGCAGAGCAACTTCATCATCCAGTGGTTGGATAAAGCCTGGGTGGATAAGCAGTAAAGTAGAAATTTTGCTGTTCCTTGTTCCACCTAGAGACACAGGAACGGTGCTATCACCCCTGAGCCATGGGCTGCTCCCCAGAGATGCGCTCTGGCAAGATTACAAACTACTCATCCAGAGGAAAGAACTTCTCAGTCTGGAAGTGTCATTACAGACAAACTGTTCCTAAACCCATGGGTGAGCAGGTATTCTGAGAGTAATGGGCATTTACCACCTGGCTTGTAGATGCAAAATTTGGACCATACTGAGTTTGCTTCCTCCGTTTCTCATCGAACGAAAAATAATTACATCAAAGAATATTTGTCTCTGAGCATCTCCATAAATTAACAAGAAAAACTCTCGAAGTAATTGAGGTTGGATGCCATAATTGAATTCCAAACATTGCTACCAATCTGTGATTCTTTACAAGACAAGTGATATTATCTTTTCAGAGCTTACTGGGTTCAGCACTCTGCCTCTCTCTAGTGCATTACCACATTTAAAAAGCAGCTGGTGATAAACATGCAGCACTTCTTCAGTTTAATAATAGGTGTATAGAACCTAATGATTTTGGCAGGCTTTTAACATTTTATTGCTGGCAATGTGTTTGCAGCACTCGTGTTACACGGCAATAACAAAGAAGACAAAACTGTCTGTTGCTGCAAATGTTTACAGAGTGCAGATGCACAAGCTCTTTGCATATCTGATAGAGGTAGGGCATAAATCAACCTCTTCCACTTACACTCCACGAAGTTTGTCTAAAAAGCAAGTAGTGAACTGAATATACTGTGGGAAAGATCTTTTCCACCAGGAAAAAAAAAGTTTTACTGCCACACCAACCTCTCTTTCCAAGGGACTGATGAGTTCTCCAAGCCAATGGCACATAATTGGGAGATTCTGGAAAAATTATGCCAACTGTCCTTTGGGGTGTTGCTGGTTTCCCTCAGAGAACTTTGAAGCTCACTCCACAGTTGGAAGACTGTTCTGTAAATGCGCTGTAAGACTCAGATGTCAATACCTCAATGTCCTTCTCAGGGTTGTATTTAAGTTCCTTCCCTCAGGTTCATGGTGATTTCTACCTGAGTTCAGATGCTGAACACTGCACAGTGACAGGAGGGACAGCTGCCTAAAAGATCAGGCTTACAGTTATTCCTGATAGGTAAGTCTTTTTCTACTACACCATTAATGTGTAATAAAAATATTCCCCAGGAATGCAAAGCCAGTGCTGGACATTAACAGCTTCACCATACAAAGATGTCAAGTTGCCTTGTTGAAAAGCATCCCATATATTTATACATCCACTTATGGCACGTTTATTGCCTCAATTAACGTATAAGAACAAAGAAGCAGGAAAGAAAAGGGTCATTTATTGAACTCGGAGTTTTCCAGCATATTTACATAAGGCATAAATATCTTTTCATCCTCAGAATTTGATTTCTGTAACATGAGTGAGTGCAGATACTCACTATTTAAAAGAAAACAAAACCTCAAAGGGAATATGTCGCTGTTAGGGACACAAAAGAACAAGCAGACAGCAGAAAGGTCAGCAGGAAAAGCTCTGTCTTTAATTCTCTGACTCCCTCTTATATACACTTTGATCAGAAGACAGAAGATTGGCTACACAGGTTACCACCTCTCCAACCTCGTTGGCGAACATCACCATCAATCATCTTTCTCCTCCCAGAGGAGAAATATGTAAACAAAATAGTTAAGTTCTAAAAATATACATCATTTTCTTGAAGCTGTGTGAGAATGAAGTACCAACAATGAACAGCAGGCAAACTTGGAGCAACAGGAATACAGACTGATTTGGTCTTTAGTTAGAACATTCCTGCTGAACACTGGGCCAGGCCATTTTAAAATTAAATACTTTCATTTCAAATCTGCACTAAGAAAATTGTATTTTGAAGAGAGAATTGTTTTAACTTCAGTTCAAATTTCTTAGTCCATCCTAATACACCTATAGTCAAACTTTCTCCAGGACACTTCAGAGAGCGAATATGTAGTGAAAGTTCAGGATTCAAAAGCAGCTCTTCACTTGTCATATAAAATATCTAATAAAATACTAGTGCAAACTGAGAACAAAATTGCAGAGGTTCATAACCATGTCTAGCCAACCCATAAGTCAATAATGGACAAAAAAGGGTTCTTCCAAGTGTTTGCCAATCAATGTCCAACAACATGATTCAGCAGTCATTTAAAAACAAAACCTTTTGTTAAAACCCATGGAAGAGCAGCTTGCTTTGTTCCATTTCTCATCATGCCTCAAAATTACTCAGCTTTACTAATTATTTCTTTTCAAATACAAGGAAGGAGAGTCTGAAGAAGCCAACAACATTTGAAAGAGCAGTTAGAATGCCAGAGAGCTGCAAACCTCACTGCAGAACATTGCCCCTTGCTTTTGCCACCTCAAAAAATTTATAATAAAACATTTCTAAGAGATTTTTCAGGTAAATAATTGCCCTGATATCAGTGAATGCTCTCTAATTGAAGTGCTGATGTGCTCCAGCACTTTACTGAAGGAAGATCTGAGTTACCATATACAACATATACATTAAACTCCTTAAACATGAATTGGGAGAAAACACACATTTGTGAAAAGCAATTGACATTTTACACCATTAGCAGCTTCAAATTAATTTTTAGAAATCTTCCAAGCATTAAATTATATGTTATCTAATTACTGTCCTTTATTATTTGCATAAATGAATTTTCATTTTCTTGAATACAATGGCTAAGATACTCAAGGTCAGTGATGTGTTTTGTGTTCCCTGATAGAATACTAAATAATTACTGCACAGCCTATAGTGTCTTGGTCTTCAGCAAAAATCTAATGTTCAGAAACACACATAAAATTATAATTCCTATTAACCAGAAAGTCCCCAGCTTCCTCCCCTTTTCTTTTGTGTTCATAATTACACACTAAAGTGGGAACGTGCTTAGGAGCTGACTGCACCAACTGCTGGGAACTCTTCTGTCCCTAAGGAGGGCAAAAACATCCTCTGTAATATCTCTGTGCAGGTATTGTTTCCACACATTTCTTGTGAACAAAGAGGTTTGCAGGAGTTCAAGACCTGGCTGAGAAACAGGAAGGGAATAGGACAGAGAGGGGAAAACCCAAACCAAAGCATACACTGGAGCTCAGCAGACACATTCTTGCAGCTCTGGGTGCTCCAGGGGAGTTACTCGACTCCCTTCATTTCACTGCCATAAAATGTCAGAAATATTGGCAACTTTACACATGATGGAGCGTTGCCTACCTCTTTCTGGTTTCGCCTTTACCACCTACGTGTTTGAAATCATTTCAGTTAACTTCTCTAAAAGGTAGCAAATTGCCCTGAAAAGTTATTTTTATGTGAGGCTTGCATGTGTGGATCTTGCAGGGTTAGGCTTTAAATCTATAAGAAGAAATTGCAGAATATAGGAGAATCCTATTTCAGATGACATGATCCTGCAAACACTGGACACCCTGCTTGGCTCCACTTCCCTACAGCATTCCACCACATGGAACAGCCCTGTTATCCAAGTATTTAAAAGACACAGGAGCTTAACCTGCAAAGCAATTTAAAACTAAAGTAACAGCATTTTCATTTTCCATTCATTTATCACTGTCCTTAAGTCCTTACAGAATTTTTCTGCTTCACCTTTGATAGTCATGGTCTTGTCTGGCTGTAACCCTGCTGTGTTATACCTATTTAAATCCAGTGAATTTCATGCTAAATGACTACTCTATAATGCTGCTTTCTTAACAGGTATATGTTGTACAGAATAAGTTAAACACTAATCATGGCCTAATCTCTTCATTCACTTCGAAGTTCAAATTTAGTCTCTAAAACACAGTCATTTTAAAGGCCACCCACAATTTCCACGTATCAACCACCAACATAAAGTGGGAAATGTTTGAAAATATGCATTTTTCCCAGTGTACTTTTCAAATTATATTGGCATATTTTTGCTACCACCCAAGAAGAAATAGCAGCACTATACATCTACATTCAGAAAAGAGAAAATGTAACCTAATGAGTACATTAGTTCAGGCTTCATTCCTCAGCCATTTCTGGCTATCATCATTGAGATTATTACCTTGGCATTTTTTTGACCAAGGACAAGAGCACTAATTCTATGTCCTTTGACAGGCAGTGTCTGAAAAATAGAAAGCAATAATATCTCCTGGTAGATGTGCTGAAAAAATATCTGACATAATTACATCTTTAAATGGGGGGAATCAAAATGTCTGGCATTCTAGGTCAAGATAACAGAAATTCACAAATAAGGGGAGAAGGAAAAATTTCAATCTTAAATCTGCCATAGACGATTACATTCCACATAAATGCCACAAAGACATGAGAGCTGTGACTTCACTCACTGAGGTGAGCAGACCCTGAGCATCTGGGAAGCAAAGCAAGGGATTGCAGCACACAGGGGGATTCGTGAGCAGGGGAAAACAGAGGAGAAAGCAGCAGATCCCACGGCCAACAGCACCCACAGAAGGGACAGGGCCACGCTGGGAGAAATGGGCTGAAAGCAGGAGGGTGCTGAGGATTTCAAAGTGCTCAAGTTGTTGGGGAAGATGAATCAGGGAAACCTTATAAATATGATTGCTTAGCAAAAGATTCTGAAAATATCAAACCTATAATCGAAATAGAAATGAAAGCTGACTTTGAGTTGTAGGATACTGAGTCTTAATTACTATATAACCTGAAAACAATGGTCTATCTAGCTGAAGGAGAATCCCTTTGGATTGAACAATACCTTTCTGCTGGCTCAGGGATCCAAAGGTCAATGTAGCAAAACAGAAGTCTAAAGAGCAGCTTTTAGAGTTTAAAAAATATAACACAGTATGGTAATATAGTAGTTCTTACAGGCTGTATGTAGATTCTATAGGATTTTGTGTCTTGTATTGGTTGGTCACTGTAAATTAGAATATTCATCACAAAAGGAGATATAATGTATTGTAACAAGGACCTCGCTCTCTTACCCTTCCTCTTCCCCCTGTTCTCACTCTCTCCTGCTCTCTCCCCCTGCCCTTTGCTCTCTCTCCCTTCTCTCTCAGCTCTCACCCTGCTGTTCTCTCTCCCTCTCTCTTTGGGGTTTCCCTGCAGCCCAGGCTGGTGGCTGAAGGCAAGGCCCTTTTACCCACGACCCTTGCAATAAAACCACATGTTCTAGAGCATCTCAGGTTGGCAGAATTCCTTGTCCCAGCCGTCTGTGGATTCACCTACACAAGTGACCTCACAGCTGGGGATCACCCTCAATAAACCTGTGAACACCCTGGAGCATGGACCACTTCCAGTGGTGCCTCTGTCTCCACTCTGCCCAGCTGCTCCTTTGGGAATCTGCTGGCCAATGAGACAGAGAAAATAAATTACCAACATTCCGAGGTTCTTTTAGCTCTAAACTTAAACAACAAAATGCCATTCTACATCTATTTCTGCTTAGACATATGTGGGTAGAGAACAGCATGGTTCTTTTGGTAAACAAAGTCAGGTATGGGAAATAATGTGACTGAGCCTTGTGGCTTGCAGCTCTTGTTGATCATGAGCTGCAATTACTGAAGGATGGCTGTGAGCTATTCACACCAGAAGGGTGCTGTTAACTCCTGCTTGAGTCATCTAACCTCTGACTGCAGCAGCTCTTGGACATCAATGACTCTGAGAAGGTCTGAGCTTTCTCTTTTTATGTCCATGTACATTAAAATGTCAATAGTGTAAACAAGCTGCTTATTAAAACCCCAGGCACACCCATCACAGTGTGGTCATTATAAAGCAGCAGTCAAACATATTGACCTAATATCTGAGCTCTCCCTATCCAACTCATAAAGTGTGAACTCGGGAACAGAAATATTAATAGGCCCACAGGACAGTTTGATCTGCAGGGGTCAAAGGAGGCTGTTAAAGCTTTGCATACTCATGAGCCTCCCTCTGTGGATGTGGAACGTCTGCCTTCCAGTTTGCCCACAGGGACAGGTCTGCAAGATCACAGCCAAAAATAACTCCTGGCAACTGCAAGGCTTTTCCTGCACCAAGGGCTGGAGCAGGAGCTCAGCAGACAGAGATGCAGAGCAGCAGTGGCTGTACTATGCAAAGGCGCTGTGTACAATCTGTAACCATGCTCTGGTGTCAGCCTCTTCTGGAAACACAAATACCTTCTCATCCCTGCAAGCTTTAACATTCCATTGCCTACTGGTCATAAAACTTCCTTTGGGTAGGTAATTTGTGCCCCACCAATATAGAAAAAGGATGGGACAACTTTTATAAATAAGCAGATGTTCGTTTTTTTATTTCTCTCCTGCTAAGGACTGATTTACTGTAAATTCCCTCCATCTGGCAGGAAGCTAATCTGAATATGAATCAATCTATTCAAAAATAACTTCAAAAATTTCAGGCATTCATAGCAGGGCTTTTCCTGTACAATACCCTTTTCCAGTCATTCTACTCAGACAAGCAAGCTTTTCAAAGCAAATCAAGCTGAAATATTTTCAGAGAATGTTTCAACTTGAATTTTTTATTAATTACATCACTATAGCAAGAACTTATTTTGATTTTTCTGCTGTCCATAAACATATTTTCAAGGAAGTAAAGTAGATTATTCAAAAGCATTTAGGGTAGGAAGGAAGAAGTAATTGTATATAGTTAGTGCATATAAAAATAATGCGCAATAAAACTGTCTTAAAAACAAATTTTAAACATTTAGCTTTACAGTTCTGGCCCTTATTTTTCAAATGCTGTCTTCCATCACTGAAAGAAACAGGTAAGTAAATATCTATATGCACCCTTTCTTTAACAAGAGCAGTTCAGGAATAGCATCCAAAACCAGAATAATGCTATAACGGGGGTTTAGCTGCCAGCTCTATACAAGAAAAAGTTACACTTGTAGAAAGTCAGCAGAAAAATCTTGTCTGCAGAACCAGAGAATGATGAATGGATGCCTGTCTGATGAGAAAATAGAGAAGTGAACTAGCAAAACACCCTCTCTTAATTATCTGTAAAAGCTCTATATCTTTTTTCTAGTCAGTAACTGCAGTTAATTAGAGAGAGAAGAATATGGTTTTTGTTGGGATGAACTTCAAATCAGGGTAAAGTTCCTATACTTAAGAAAGCACTTTAATACATCTATATTATAGATATGTGCTCAATATTCACTGAAGATTTAATTCAAGATGATATTCATATTGAGACTTTTAGCCTCCCATTCAGGAAAAAGCTAAGGGTGCCATCCATTCTGAATCTGGAAAAGCATGAGTTAAAATTTTAATAGCTTAACTTCTTAAAATTAAATATGAGCAGCTGCTCAAGCACAATGAAATACTAAAGCTAAAGCAATCAGTATCAAATTCTGAGCTTGAGGGCAATCATGGAGAATAGAAAAGAAATGTATTCCTGAGGACTAGGAAGTGCATCCCATTCTAAACAGAAAGAGCTATATAAAAGAGAACCATAAAAAAGAAAAAAATAAGGACTTAGAGGCAAGAAGTGATGCAGAACCCAAATGGACAACAAAAAGGAAATGCTGATGACACGAAGAGCACTCCTAGATGGGCTCAGTATTGTGTGGGAGGAATCAGCTCACAGCAAGAATAAAGAGACACCTGAATGAGAGTGGATTCACTGAGGGATGGGAGCACGGGACGTGATTGCCCCTCCACTCTCGGAGCCACTGATAGGAGCTCACATCACAGGGCTGAGCAAAAACTGCACCTGCACCAGTGACAAGGTCAGCACAGACCTGGAATGCATCACAGAACGTTTTTTACAGATTTAAAGTCTGGAAGTAAATGATTCAGAGGGCCCAGAAAGGACATGGGTTAAAAGAATTCGATATAGCAAATAAGCTCCCTGCTATGCACACAGAGCTGCAGCAGTGGGGCCAGGGATGGTTTTGTACCTCTTTCTGTCCAGCAGAAGGAATCCTTTAACAACTGGGAGAATCTCCAGGTAATTAGGACACTCCTGCTTTGAAAGGCAATTGAATTGCATCTGCTCTAAGGACAGCAGTGGGCAAAATATTTTGCTCAGCTGGGTTTTGGCTCTGACTCAAAAAAGAAGTCATTTTTACAGAGTCAGGAGAATGTTTACTTAGTGCATCAAAAAAGCAAAAAATTACAAGATGTAATATTACATATAGGAATATTTGCATTCTTTATGTACAGCCTGAGCTGCTCCCGATTTCCATGAGAAACACTTTGTACTTTCTCACTCAACAGATTCACCAGATATTCACTCATCCCTGATTCACCTGGAGTGTTCAAATATTTTGTTAATTAAAATCTAAGAAAAGCATGCTTGGAGACTCTAAAACAAAAAATGCACCCATAAAAAGTGGCAGAATGGAATCCCCTCTCCGATTAGTAACTGTATGCAGTGCAAAGAACGACACTACAAAATTGCTGATGAAATATATAAAGGAGATATTTTCACTTAATTATTTCATTAGTGTGATATAGGGTTTATTACAAGTACTCTACAAATTACTGCATTTCACCTAGAGGCTTTATGTGTGCAAAATGGATTAGTTACTTATTAGCTTTTTGTGTAATTGAAGACATTATATAACTTTAGAGGAAAATTCAGGAGTAAACTAATCTAAATTGCAAACTATATCACTCAAGAAGCCCTTTAAAATACAGCATAAATTCTGATTGTTCAAATTAAAGCACTGCATAAAGTCATGACCTTAACAGCCAGATAGGGTGTTCTTTCTATTATTTCATTGGCCTTACATGATACTCTGAAAAAAACCCCAAAAATCTACTTGGGTTATAATGAGAGTAGTCTGTATTAGGGAGCATTTTTCACTTAAAAAAAAATAAACAATAAGGAAAGTGTGAACACAAACCAACTATTGGAGGGTTGTCTAGTTACACTAAGTGTCCAGAAGGAAAATATAAATCATGTTTTAATATAAAGTTGATAACAAAGATATTTTTAAGTTTTTTTTAAATCATAATGGTAATTCAGTAAAATAATCCTAGCACACATCCCTAAAATTTTAAGCTGAAGAACAATTTTCCTTGTAAAAGAGGACTGGCACATTCAATCTGCTCATGTACTTACCCAATTTAAAGATTGTTCTAGTCAGTTAAAAATAATACCAGAACTCTAAACATCTAGATGCAGCTGTGGCCACACTGAACTACAAACACCATGAGGCAGATGTGGGTTATTTATTCTGGAATGCAATTCAGCACAGTTGTACTCACATGGTACAGCCCCCATATGGCACCATTGTTTCTCCCTGTACATTTCCTCTCTGTTTTCAAGCAGACAGCTAAGCTCACTTATCCTTGCTCTTCTCTTAGTCCTTGAACACTTTCAATTTTCCCAGTTGCACTGCAACACTTCTGAATCCCTGCCAGCAATTTGTGAAACAGTGGAATGCCGAACTCTTGCTGGTTGTGATGAAGTTCCTCGCTAGCAAGAGGAGCACAAACATGGTAATCACGTCCAATTATTCCACGTTTGAAAAGCACCCCTCACTCTGAGGCAACACCTCTTCCCAAAATAACTGAAAGAAGAGTTTGGCTGTGACAGTCAACACCTCCAAAAAGTAACAACAGCAACCTAGCAGGATCCTGGGAGAAGCAGCTCTGCTTCTATCCCAGTGTGGCTGTGCACCTAAAGTCACATTTCCCTCTCCATCCAAGACCCTTCAGTCCCTTGGGCTAGCAGAGCTGTTGGTATTATCAGAGACTCTCAAATGGTAACTCTGCTTCAATGTCAAGTTAAGCAATTTTGGTTTTTAGTATATTCGCATTTGCATTAAAAATAAAATTAGTGAAAATATTGTAAAATAGGGAGCTTTAATTAGTGCTTCAAAATTTTCCTTCTAAGCAGCAAATTACATCAGCTCACGTATCAACAGCCCTGTTGCCTTGCTAAACAGGAAAATTTGCACAACTTACATCTTCAGTCACATCAGAGGGTAACATTTCTCTGGAATCACTCACAGGTCCTTCCTGCCTATTTAAATCAAGTATTTTCTGGTCATTTCACAGGGGGCACACACAGTCCTTTCATGTTCTACACTTACTGAATCCAAATGCAAGTTCTGTGTCACTGCCACCCCTCAGGAGTTTGGAAGTTAATTTAAGGTGAGATATGCAAGGGGTAGAGTGATGACAAAGTGGAATGAGAGGCAAAGCACATTAAAGGAGTAGGTTGTTACACAGACCAGCTGTGCATACAATTGAATATCAGTATTTTTAAAGACAAATTTAAACTAGGAGCTTGTTGAAGTAATAAAATAAAGGCCTTAAAATCTGGTACTGTGTAATCAATTGCAAAATGTTTAATCCCCTACATTATCAATGATAACTGCACAGTTCTGTGTGCTCTGGAAGAATTACTGTCATTCAGTGTGGGGCTTCAGACAATGCAATTGATTCTCCTCACCCAGGAAATCATTTCTGTGCTCCTGACAATGCACTATAAGAGCATCACATTGGCACATTAAGACAATGCACATTTTTGCTGCCTCTCAGTCTCCATAACCAGCTCTTCACCCAGCCCACTAAAATACAGGGGAGAAATTTGGGTCTCATCAACACCTAAATAATAGATGAAGCTGATTTGGAGTAATACTGTTCTGAGTATCTCAACAATCAGCAACATAAGTTTGCATCCAGGTAGAGATTCAGGAGTCCAGAAGCCTTTTCTGTAGTAATCCCTTATAAATTCTTCTGTAAGCAAGAAAATGTCTAAAGCCCTGGAGAAAAACCTTTCCACAGCCTTTCTATGGCAAGTCAGGACTAAAGTGGCACAGGAAAGAGTTCATATAGATCTGGATAAAATAGAGATCATAAAGATCTGGATAAAAATCTGAGATTTGGAACACCAGGATGGTGTAGGCTGGGTGTTTGGGACTGAAAGAAAAAAAGATGCCACAACTTTTTCTTCCTTTAGTAAGATACAGCTAGAATTAGGGGGAACACAAATATGTTTTACTTTAAGAACAGCTCTAATAGCTGGAACTATCTTTATACATGTAGCAGTATGAGTTGCAAGAACTACTGTGATAAATCTATCAAATTCCTAATAGCTTTACAAACAGACCTGCCGTGCAAACATGACAGGTTTTCTTCAGCTTCATTATAAATTCATCTTCTAATGAGACTGGAATTCTAGTGAAGTGAGCATTAGATATATCTAGAGTAGGAAAGCTAAAGATCAGGTTATTTAAATACTTATAGTCTTAATTTTAAATTTCATTAGCTAAGCAGGTCTTTTTATGAAAACATTAAAATAAAAATGCTGCACCACAAAAGAATGCAACACATTGGCCTTTTGTTTGGGCAAATGGAAAGTTTAGTGGTTAGAGAGATTTTAAAAACTGTTTTACCCCCTTGCAGAACTGCCATTGAAAGGCCTAAAGGAACATTTTATATAATTGAGGGGAAAAAAAAGGCAAAGTGAAAAGTGAAAGAACCAAAATAAAAAGTCCTTCTTAACAATCAGGGCAAACAAGGAAAAGCTTCCCATTTTAGTAATCTTCTGTGTTATTTTCAATAATGCTTGGTAAGCATGTATCAGACCCAAGCCTGATGTTCCTATTATCAGTATCATAAGTAACAAAATTTAGGAGAAAATGCTCTCTTACGGTGCCCAGAAACTTCTAGTGGTGTGATTTATCTCCAGCTGTTCTGCCTGGCTGTACTGAGGAAAACTCATTGCATTTATAATGACACATTACCCATCAGAGCACCTCACAGTTAACTTCACCATAGCTCTAGTGCCAGTGCTCCAATTAAAAAGTGGAATATCTTACAATCAGACTGTGTTTTCTTTGCAATCAAGCCAAACATGCTTTGCAATGCATTTAAACAGACTGCATTGCAGTTGCCCTTGAAAATACAAACGCTTCTAAATACAAACGACCACTGAAAAACACACAAATAGAAAAAAAAATCATAGAAATAAAGAAGGTTAAAAACCTGAGAGAAAACAAGAATTTCTCTTGCAAATACATGAAGAGACAGCAAGCACAGGTATTTTATACACAAGCAGGATCACTTTACCTTGTACTGACTTTAAAAGATATAAGCTGACCGATGAAAGTATAAGAAGAAAAAGATGCCTTAATCAGATTTAGCCTTCAGGAAGGGTGACTGAATTTAGCCAAAGTCAAAGAGAACACATCATGCACATTCTTTATCCAAAATTATCTTTTCTTTCCTCCATGTGCATCCAAAATATAGATTAAATCCTATAGGATTAAATTACCCTGCAGGTCTAAAGAACCAAATGTCACTTCAAGTAATTTCTCTAACCTGGCTCAGTTTCAGAATCTTCTCCTTCCACAGAATTCTGGCTGAGTTTCTAAAGTGCTGCCTTTTTCTCTGAGAGGTCTGTAGGGGCTCATGAACACTTTCAAACACTGTGAACCATTCACATTCAGAAAACCCAAAATGCATTCTCTCTGTATCTACCTGCCATTTCTTTCATGCACTTGCTGTGTGCATTCATTCCTATTATGTTGTTAATCCACCCGCATACAGGCCAAGTGAAACCTTGACCAGAATTCACACAAAATTATTTGTATTATTTCTCAAATACTACTAAATATTACAGTTTCACAGCTCCATGACTGCAAGAGCACGTCTGTTTTGGAGGGGTGGAAATCAACAGAAAATTAATACTGAAATCTAAAATTATTCGCTACATGCACATATTTTAATTGGAAATACGTTTCTCTCATGAATAACAAGTGGTTTTCTTCCCCATCATAGTTTGTCCAATCTTAGCATGGGAAGAGGGTTCACTTATAAGATCCTTAAAATCTCCCAAATGAAGTTGCTTCCAAGAGTGTGTTTTCAGTATGTCTGAAACATGGGTTGGAATAAAGAAATGCACAATATTCAGAACTACATTGAAACAGAATATCTAATGCTGAGTTCAGAGAGAAATTGCAGGCAGAAATCTCAGAGGAGGAGGATGAAAATTACTGGACTATGGAAAAGCAAAACCAATAATAATATTGAACAACTTTATGTATGTCTAGAGTTAGCTGAAGATTTATTTTAAACTGTATTGTTGTCGTATTTCTCATGTGAGGCAGATTTATTTATTGTTTTGCTACATAAACCATCTCTACAACTTCAATATTCAATGTTGAAATGCAGCATCAGTTAAGTGGAGATGAAGAAACACACAACTGCCCCTTTCCCAGCAGAGAGAGGACAGAACACGCAGATAAAATGGAATCACTGAGAGGAGCAGAGAAGGTGAGACTCCTCACCCAGGTAAAGAGTTTCAGGAGAAAGACAAAACCTCACAGAGACCATGGGAGGAATGAAGCACAAGTATCTCAACACATTTACACCAGCAGCCCTGTGACCACTGCACATTAACTGCCCAAGAGATGCTTTAGGTTGTTAAAACCTGTGAAATCACATCTGCTAAAAGAAAGGATGAGCAGCAGCCCCTTTGTCCCATGCAGATCCCAGGATGAGGGGACAAGGCTCAGGTGTATTCAGAGCAGCAGGAAAACCTGTTCCACACAGGGAGGAAAATCTGCTCTGAGCCTCCTGTGCCAGGCACACTGGGTTTACTGCCAGCCTCTGCTGGCAGGACAGGAGCAGATATTCTGGTAGGCTGGCAGGAACACAGAGCTCTGCCCAGAGCACAGAAAATTGAAGGGTTTTGTAGGAAAGGCACTGTTACATAGCAAATACCACAAATGGGCTCCATGCAGACAGCTGGCATGGTTAATTTATACCCTTTTATGAGCTCCAGAAAAACAGGGTACCAGGGTGAATTCAGCAGTGACATGGCTGCCATCCAGGTAATTTTCATGCCCACATTTCCATATAAACTCCTGTGCTTTGTCCACATTTTTTTTTTTAATCGTTTTGATGCCATCTCTCCTGGAGCACTATGTTCCACACCAACACAGCTTTGTTCCCTTGCCTGATCAGAGTGCTCAGGGTGCAGGGATCTCTCTGCACAGATTATTTTATGGATATTTCACGACTGTGTGAGGATGCCCCACGCTGGGACAGCTCAGCTAAAACTCTACCATAAACCTCATTCCAGGACTGGAGGCATAACTACCCTGGGGCAGCACACTGGGTGTGCTGGATGCACTGCACTGCTGCTAGGAGCTGAGCCAGCAGCTCTGCATGAAGCTGGACACCACTCCCCAGCCTGGCAAATATCCCAGGCCTATTTTAGGGATGAATCTGAGCAGGCACACAGCACAGAAATCCCCAAATTGATGGCATGTCCATCACCATCAAAAAGCTCTGCTAAATCTTGGTGCTCTGTCCTACCAGCATTGCCACAGGCGAGTTACATGGCTGAAAAAACTCCACAAAGTCAGATAAACTCAGATGAAGTGGTAAAATCTGGCCAGTCAGAGATGGTGGTACAATGTGTAACTAAATGTATAAAATTCCACGAACCTGGAGGCCACCTTGATTTCAGACTTATTTTACTGAAATAAATTCTAGTTACTGCAACACTTCTACACACAGAATAACAGAACACAGTGTCTTTCCTTAAAGCCAGTACATAAAAACTTACAGATAAGAATCAAGATTTTTAAACATTTTTTGGCATGGATCCTCGCTTATTTTAAAAGTGAAAAAAAATTCAAAAGATACTGCATGAATTAAGACCTTCCACTTCTTCACCATTCCTTTGCAAAGTTAACAAAGAGTAGATTGCTGCAGCCCACCCTTTGGTGCTTTGTGTACTTGCTTTATGACCTTGGGCTGCACAGTTGTTATACACAAATACTACTTTAATATTTTCCTCAGCTAGTGCTGTCCCTAGTATTACTGCTCTAGGCTGCTTTTATGGCTGGGTTTAGGGACAAATACAGTGGTAGGTGAAGTGATTTTCCACATTGGCTTCACCATGGAAAGGATTATCTGTAGCAATTAATTTTTTCTTCCAATAATGCATGGATGTCCCAATGAGACAGGAAAAGTAGGTCGGCTCATTCTCCCAGCTGCACTGACTCAGCAGCATTCTAACCATTTTCCTAGAGCTAAACCAGGCAGCGCACAGAGAAACACATACAAATTAGGATAGAAATATCAACACTGCATAGGTCAGCAAAACCATATGGTTGTTTAGATTAAACACATGCAGACTCAGAAATACTGGGAATCTTCAAGCTGCATATAAAAACTCAGAGCACAGCACAGCTTTGAAGTCCTTGCTTCCCTTTCTAAATCCCAATCTCAGAGTCCATGAGCAGCTCTGCTCTGACAGCTCTGGGTACCAAAGGGTTCCAGCTGCAGGCAGTGACAGCTAGAGCTGCACTGTGTTGTCCTGCCAGCTCTGCCTGCTTTGGGAATTCCACCTGTCTGCATCAGAAGGTGTTCCAGTCTCCCTCATTAACCCACTAGCTCCTCAGCTGAAGCTGACAACAGAATACTGCAGGGGAGGCCTTTGAGATAACAGACAAAGGCAAATGCAATCATTCAAATTACCTTCTGCTGGATTCCACACCAGATGTGAAAAATGGCCCAGTGGAAAGGCATTAAAGAACAATGAAATTTGAAACCCCTAGAAACTCTTTTCTTATTTTCTCGATGACTTTCTAAATTATTTTCTCTAGAGTGTTATATTGCCTCTTAAATTCTTCAATTTAAAACCAATTTTATTGTGGGGCTATCACTACTCAAAATCTGAAAGGAAACCTGGTACAGAGCCATGGAATCACAGGATTCTTAGGGTTGGAAAACACCTCTATGATCACCCAATCCACCTATGAGCCCAGCAGCACTGTGCTCACCACTAAACCACATCCCCCAATGCCACATCCATAAAGCTCTGGAACACTTCCAGCCACAGTGATTCCCTGGGCAGTTTGTTCCCATGACTGACTATCTTCTCAGAGAAGAAATTTTCCTTAACTTCCAATCTAAACCTCCCATGTGTTAAGGGAATTTCTCTGAGTGTCCAGGAGCCTCACCAGCACTTGCTGAGCTGAGACCACCAAAGCCACCCCACACCCACAGTCACACCAGGTTTCCCTACCAGCACAAGCTCCAGATCCCCACAGCAGAGCCTCAGTCATCCAGACCCTTAAAATGATTTAATCTTGGTACAACAAATAAATAATAAAACAACAGCTCAAGCTGGTGCTTCCAAGGAAGAATCCCAGATACACAACCCCTGGGCTTTTATCTCCTCCCAGCCAGAGAATGGGGAGTGTCCCAGGAGCCACAGGTGAGCTTTCTTATCCAAAGGGAAGCAATTCCCAGCCAGAGCTCACCTGCAGCTCCCCAGCCACCTGCACTGACTGCACCCCTCAGCACCTGCTGCACACTGAGCCGCTGTCCTCTGGTTTGGAACTTGTTATCCAAGAGAAAAACTTAACTCCAACTTGCCTGCAGCCTCCTTCTGGAGATCTGTAGATATCAGGTCTCCCTCAGACTCTTTTCCAGAGGTCAACCACCCCAGCTCCTTCAGCTGCTCCTGGGGCTCCAGACCCTTCCCCAGCTCTGTTCCCTTCTCTGGACAAGCTCCAGCCCCTCAATGTTTTTTTTCCTAAAGTTAGGGGCCCAGAATTAAACCCAGGAGATAAAGGGCAACCTTGCAGATGAGGACCTGGTCAGTCAGAGGCAGGTTAGTTCTTATTACTCTGCAACTCTGAAATCCTGTTTATTGTTTTGTAGCACTCCAAGTTGTAGAAACACGAGAAAATTCCCTGTATTTCCTTGAGTTCCTTCATTGTTCCTGGGTTTTATCAGCTACAAACAAGATTCTCCTAAACTTTCCTAAAAGGTAAAAATGTGGTTCTGGAAGGAATTCAAGTTTTGAATTCGAACCACTGTGGTATGCTTACAAAGCTCTAGCATCAGCTATGTTGGAGCATTGGGATAGATTTTGGAAAATATATGCTCCAGTTCTTAAGGTAACCAAAGATTTCCAAAGGAGCTCAGAGCATCAGTACCCAAACTCTTAAATTCAGAGGAGGCCACATCTGAATTCCCAAAGGAATCTAATAATATGTTGTATAGACTATCAAATAACAGAAAAAGTAGCTACTGAGGTGGAGGGAAGGTTTAATATGGTGGCTCTGAATTATGGAGGTGCTCCCCTCTTTGCTCCAAAATTCCAGATGCAAGTTCACTGTCTCAAATAAAAAAGAATGAGAAGCTATAACTGTTCATTACTACATAACCACATCATCCCTCAGAGCTATTAAAAAAGACATTGTGTACTTCTACCACTTTTAATTTCCATTTGTTACTGTTTTACTTCTCCATCTCAGTACCTTTATGTACAGTGACTCACACTGGGTTTTCAGTGGTGATGAGCACAGTACTGTAAAATTGTTTTGAAGACCAAGGAGCAGATTTTCTTGTACAAACACCATTAACTACTGAATGCAGGAGATAAAAAAAAAGCTGTTATTAAAAGAGCCAAAGTGTAACAGACTAGCCCAGTGAGGGCATCTGTGTGGTTTCAGTCAGCAAGACCAGGACATAACATCCACATATTGCTCATCTGAATTGTGTGTGATGACTTTTCAACCACAGAGAAGTTCTGATTTTATCACCTCTTTTTGAAGAGAAAATATTGGAGTGGATAAGCTCAGGAACACATTGACACCAGAAACTTCAGTGTAGTCTGTTTTTTCCCTTTGATGTGCATTGCCTGGCAATGGTGTGCACTCACACACAGCGATGGAGATGGTATCTGCTGAGCACAGAGCATCACACTGGGTAGGCAGAGCTGCTGCTCCCACTCTGTGGGGCCCAAAATGTTACAGTTCTGGTTTCCTTTCCTCTGCTGAGGTCAGGATTCAGACACAGGAAATGTAAATTTTGAGTTCAGAGTTGGATGTTTATTAATTCTTATCTTATTAATCTTATTCTTATCTTATCTTATCTATATTACAGTCTCACAAGCCTGCAGTACCTGTAGTTAACAAGGTGCCAAATGGAGCACTTCTCTATCTCTACCAGGTCTTTTCAAGGACAATCCATCCAATTATGAAATGCTATCTAAATTAATTTTATTTTAAACCCAATAACCAACCACTTGAAGTCTGCAATGCAGACTCTGTCAACCAATTAGAGAAAACCACCCAAACCCATAAAGAAGAAGGAAGAAGAAGGTGAAGAACTCAAACAACACCCAAAGCCCTCCACCTTGACTCACATTTATTGCCATATACTAAAACCCCAAAATCTAAGTTTCCAGAATTCCAGCATCAAGGAAAATGAGCAGAGGCAAGGAAAGCAGCTTGTAGGGGTTTTCAATAGGTATGAGCTGACTCTCACTCACTAAGTAGCATAAAACCTCATACTCATCGCTGCACCCTTGAATCAGGCTGCCAGGGGAAGGAGAGGCATCCCATAGCTCTTGGCATCAGCAGAATCAAGAAGAAATTGAACAAAGCAACTCAGGATTTTCTCAGTTTCTGCAGAGTGACAGCAACTCACGAAGGTTTGAACTATGTGCATTCATTGCAACTGAGGAAAAGAGTGGGGTGGCAGCAGCTGGGATGCTCATGGATACTCTGGAGCAGTGTTTTCTGTGGGGTGAAGTCTGTCAGAGCCTGAGATGTGGCTTACAGGAACAAACTGGGAGGAGTGCTTGATCAACTAGTGACCTTGAGGAGCTTGATCAACTAGTGACCTTGAGGCTGGCAGGGATCGCACGCTGAAACAAAGACAAATGCACTGTCCTGGGCTGAGGAGAAGACAATCCATCAGCACAGGCTGGGGGGCAAACAGCTGTTGAACAGTAATGCAGAATCACAGAAGGTTGGAGTTGGAAGGGTCAAGCTTCCCCATGTGATTCCAACCCTCCACCATGGACAATGTCCTGGGTCACAATGCAAAATGTAATCAAAATATGTATTCTATTGCCCTCTGTTGAAACCGGTTGGGGAGATGTTTGATTTTCTTTATATTCTAATTTATATTCTAATGTCATGTTTTAGTAGTTTGTGATACAGAGCTATTCAGTCGCCAGCAGTTCTTGCTGTTAGCTAGGGAACAAAACCACATTTGTGTTTCCTATTCTACTTTAACAGGAAACCTAGTAAATAAAATTAATTTCCACATACTAGCTACACTTTTTTTTTTACTTGTAATATGATTAACCATGTATTAAGACCAACACAAAATTTCCAAGTTATTTATAAATCTATAAATGTATAGATTTATAAATGTATAAATTTATAAATAACTTGGAAATTTATAGATTTTATAGATTTTTAAATATCTATAAAATCTATTATCTAAAATCATAGATTCGTCAGTTTATATAGACTCTATTCCCAGTAAAAAAGGGGATGCAAGAATTGCAGCATTAGATTGGCACATTTGGCAGGACCCTATTCCTCCAAAGAGCTTCAAAGGAAAGTGCAAGAAGTGCTCTTGGGGCAGACAGAGGTCAAACCTGCAAGTCAGGCCTGAGGTGAATGGGAGAAATGCTGGGTGTAAAAACCAACCAGCTTCTGTCTCAGTGAGCATTCCTTCAGCTTGCCTACATTGTGTGTATACTGGGATTGTAAATACTGACCTGAATTACAGCAAAAGCACTAAACAAATAATATTTCTGTATTCTTTCTGTGTGTTGTCGGGATTTATTACGTCTGCGTGTGTAGTTGTGATGGGGGGTTGAAAATTTGCAGGAAAATTTTTTTCTGTGTCAGATGAAGTAGAGGAGAAAGTTATAATAAAATGAAAGTATGAAAGGAACACTCCTATAGTTTGGAGGAGGGATAATGTTTAGCTTTCCTTTTCTTTGTGTTTTAACTACATCCTTCTCTGCTTTTAACATTGGTTAGCTCTACTGGTTTTTTGATAATTTAACTATTTGTAGAGGTCTAAAAAATGTACATCAAAATATCTTCTTCCTGAATTCAGTATTCTCCTAGAAATAAAAGCTAACATTTTGATATTGAAAGATTCCTAACATTTTTAAAAATAGGGCTACTGCTCTGGCCAATTTAAAAAAGCCACGAAGATGCCAAGCTTATGCCTAAACTTTAAAAAATGGAAATATTTTCCCAAGAGTAGCTTGGGAAAATCAGCTGAAGAAGCTGAAGCAGCTATTTCAAATGCCAGTGGTGTACAAAGATTTATAATACATATTAAGTCCCTGAAACAGAAGTTTATGGTGGAGGAGATGAAGAAACTCAGATTATTTTGTAAGAAAAATAAGAGTAGGAATAAATGCTGATAAACCTTAGAGCAGCTGCAGTGTTTTGTGTGATCCAAGAACCCCAAAGGGAACAGCCCAGGACATGTCATCCTGTAGTGGTTTGAAAGCAAAACCAGTGAGACACTCCAAGTCAGAAATACAATTTAATAGGAAGAAAATAAAATAAAATAAAATAAAATAAAATAAAATAAAATAAAATAAAATAAAATAAAATAAAATAAAATAAAATAAATGCAATAATACAAAAGACCACTGACAGAGTCAGAAATACAACCTGACATCCTGTTGTTCAGGGGGTTGGAAACAGTCCAAAGGAAGCCCTCCTGGATCGGCAGATGTGGTCCTGTTGGAAGTAGAGATGGCCCTGTAGAGAAAAGGGTCCAGAGATGGGACCAGTCTTCCTTTGGGAGTCCCGTGGGAACACTGGATGTCTAGTGACACTTATTGCTCCCTTATTATCTAGGTGGAAATGGTTTGGCCCTTCCCTCGGTAGAACATCTCACAATGGGGTGATGTAATGTGTGATGTCATTGGTGAGCTTTAATGGCCCATTAACAGAAGATATCCCCCAGAGTAGATGAGGAACACCAGGATGATGTAATGTGTCCTGTCATTGGTAAGCTTTAATGGCCCATTAATAGAAGATACCCCCATGGAGGTAATGGGAGGCACTGGGGTGATGAGATTTAATGGCCCATTAGCAGAAGACATCCCCCGGAGGAGGGGTTGGAAAGACATAAGAAACAATGCCCCACCCAGTTTTAACAGCTGGCTTGTTATCAGAAAGGCAGCCACCCCTCCCTCCTGGAGTTACAACAGATAAAGAAAACACCTCCCCAACTGGAGTTACAATAGATGGAATATAATAATTTTTTTTTTTTTTTTTTTTTGGTTACATAACCCAACACACACCTACACAGCCCCACCAGCAAAGGCAGCAGAAGGACCCAGCAGAGTTTTTGCTTGTCCTTGGCTCACCATGCTGAGCAGCTGAGTGAACAGTTAATTAGTGATGCAACAATCTCCCAGTCAAACAGACTAAAAGTCCAGCTCTGCTCAGTATGCCTGTAGTGAGCCTGTCCTGGCTATCTGCTAAGAAAGGAAGTTCCCCTTTGTGATTAGCAAAGGAACAACTCCACCTCTCTGGAGTTGTGCAGCACTGCAAAACTGCAGAAGAATTCATGGCCAGGCCCTTCCATCGATATGCCAGTCCTGTTGTGCCTTTCAGATGTTTTATGTATCCCATTAACCAAGCCTTAGATGTTATCACATGTGAGTATGAAATATTCATTTTTAACCTGAAAACATTTAAAATATGCAAGCATATATTCAATTTGGAATTTCAATTTTATGCTGATTTGCATAATTTATTGGAAGAGAAAGCTTAGTTTATTACAAAGCTTCAGGATAAATTTCTTGCCTGGAGGTTGCTAAGTACCAGGTACATGACCATTCAGAGCATGAAGTGAATGCTTGAGGTTATTTAATTTAAACTAAAGAACTAAATGCTGTCTTCTGGCATCCTTCAGTATTTAGACACATATCTTTACCTGGCATTCAAATGTAAATTTCTTTACCTCTTTTCATTTTAAAAAACTGTTCACATGATTTCAAATCATAGTAATTCCTAATACCGTTTTTCCCCACAAAATCTCTCCTGTTTCCCATGGCTGTTCCCTTTGGGCATGCTCAGGTTTATGGAGAGTTCCACAGCTCCACACACAGCCCTGCCATCCCAGTGTCACCAGAACACTGATGAATTTACTGTCCATGAACCATAACTCGAGGCACAGATGCTGACAGTGTCAAACTCACAATCACACATTGCATTTGCCTATTTGCAGATGATAATGCCTTCTGTTACTACAGGCATATCAAATCAGGAACAAAACTGTATTTCTGTGCAGGCACTACATCACAAATGCATTTGTAAAACTCATCCCAGCAGAACTGGTATGTTTACCCACTTGCACACCTATAATACATTTTCTAAATTTGAACTGATACTTCAACAATTCATTTGTACAAAATCATATTTGCAAATAAATCCTCAAAGGTTATGTATCCATGTGCTCACTTTAGATTTCCCACACTTTTCACATTTTAATTGACAAGATTCTGCACTTCTGGAAGAAAGTAGCGACCAAAGAAAAAGATAAAATGTCTAAAAATCAAATAAATTATTTTCCCAGGATGCATCCAGTCTTGTCTTCCAATATTCATATTCATACAGAAAAAAACATTTCAGCTTTGTTCCAGTGAATCAGAATAAAAACAAGTGGTAGTTTTTAAGCTTCTTAAAGGTATAACTGAGAAAGAAAATTGTCACCCAAAAAAAATCCACCTTGCCACCATGTGCCAAGCAACAGAACTCTTTCATACCTGGAAGTGCCTGCCTTTATCTCTCTGCAATTTGAAAACTATTATGCTGACAAATACAACCCAGTAGGGATCAGGCACCACTTGGAGATTAACATTTTCTAAAACCCATATCTATCATAAAAAAAAGAATCCACACTACAGTGGAGCAGATGGATCCTGATCAGGGACCAGGAGAGGCTGAATGCAGCAAGGACTGAAGATTGATACCTACTCACACAGAAGCAATCTGGGCACAGTGAACAGCAGGTTGCTACAGACATTTGGCATATTTATTGAAGCATTAAGGGAGTTCCACAATTCCATTTACATATATACAGGACTGTGTAAAAAACACAGTATATTAGGCTTCCCACACACATAGAAATCTTGAATTATAATGACTAGGCTACACATAAAACTTACTGAAACCTGCTACGTGCGATAATCCATTGTCAGCACTGCAATTTAACAGCACTTCCATTTTCAAAATGCCAATGATATTTACAGCTCAAAATGCCTGGCCCAGTTTTGTTCCCAATAGCAAAATCAATTACAATCTCCCATAAAGTTGGAGAGAAGCAAAATCAGGCAGTGTTGTATCTATTAAAGCAAAGGTACGAAACTTCACCATAAATATTCCCAGTTTAATTGCTCTTCTTCAGCACAAATAGCTGAGAGGCAAAGCATCTCTGCTGCTTCTTTAGAAACTCTAATGTGTAACATGAAAAGACATAATTGAAGAAAGTCTTGAGGTAAATTTGAAATGTCAAGTAATAGTTGTTAGCAGAAAACTAGAAAAAAGCTTGTCTTCATCATCAAGTGCATTGAAAAGACAGATTACACCCCTGCAGCCCACACCCCAGGACATACATTTGTCCTTCTAATGCCAATGGAGTATAAAAGAATTTATCTCACCAAATTGAGAAGCTGCTGTATCATTTTACCTCATCAACTTTTAGCTCTGAATGTTTTTGGTCACAAGCTGACCTGGACTTGCCCCTTCTTCTTTATTCTGAGGATAATCTAGTGTTCTAACTTTTAAGCAGAAGAGAAGTTTGCTCAAGTCATACTTTCTTTAATTTGACTGGTTTAATCTAGTTTGCTGTTGTATACACTGGGCTAAAATACCTGTCATGACTCTTGTTCTCTTTCTATGGGAGGAGAACGTTATACACAAATGTAAGGTTTGAGCAGTAAAAAAAATAATTAAAAAAAGAAAGAAAAGAAAAAAAAATATTTGAATAACTGCTTTGGGGATTTAGTGACTGTTTCCTATGCTATAACTGCACTCTTTAACCAATGATTCAACCAGCAATGAAACACAGAAACTGATGCATTCAGCTGAAGTTTTAGCAATGAAATGTGTGTCATCACCCAGGAAGCACACAGAATTCACAGTCAATAAAACCAGGTCTCTTCTGAGCAAAGTAATCTGTGTTAGTCCCTCCGTGGCACCTCTGAGGTTGACTCTCTTCTTAGAAATGCAGATCACATTCCCTGGAGATACTCATCTTTTCCCGTGATGCACTTGAGTGACAGAACAATAAGCTTAGTGCAAAGAAATGCCACTGGGGTTGACAAGCAAATTCCATCAGTATGCAGTGTTTGCACAGTACAGTTCAGTACCAGCAGTTCACACAGGCCCTTGTTTTGGGACAGAATTATAATTAAGCCTTAAATCTTCAGCTTTCTGATTAATTCTTATCACACAGGTATTCTACATGTTCCTGTGTAAGTTTGGAATATGCTTGTCACTAAAGAAAACAGTGTGCAACAGTTAACCAGCTCTGAGATGTTGTTGTCTGTAAGATGCCCAGGTACAATGCACCTAGGACATGAATATCCAGTAATTTCATCATTAATTATGAGGTTTAAAAACCTTGTCAGAACATTAATGTTTTTCTGAAGTAACATTTCCCTCCTCTGACATGTGAAAACAACAGAAGTGTGGTAAGTAAAAGCTGTAAGAACTTGGAGGGTGTCAGCTCAGTTTAGAAACATCCTCTGCGTTTCATTAAAAAGTATTTTCTAAATATTTGCAAGCTCACAGTAAACACAATCGAAAGCCAAGAGCTGCATAGACCTACAAGGTTCTGAGGAATGCCTCAGAAAAGAAAACAGAGATAAGATGCCAGCAAGACTGCTTTGAGGCTGCCACATTCAAGAAGGACTGTGCCATTCTCACACAGGTCTAAAGGACCATTGTAGCATCTTATCTAGCTCAGAACAACTCCATTATTTTGTCCTTTTCTCCTCTGTGTAGCCAAGCCAGAGGATCACTTAGAAGAATTTTTCCCCAGTAGTCCCAGGCAAGGGCAGGTGTATGGGCTTAACATGGAGAAGGACACAAATCTTCCTCCTCAGACTCCTTCCCTGTCTGTATGGGAAAAAACCTCCTGTCTCTCCTTCATGTCAGCAAAATATTTCAGATTTTTTAAAGACTCCACAGCAGGTTGGGGGAAAATCATCATATAAATCAGAACCCTTTACTGAACCCATCCTTTCTCCAACTCTAAAACACAAGCTCAGAAAACCAGTTTCATGTTGCTTTACAACCCAAGACACATTATGGCACTAACTCTGATCTGCAGCAACTAATTTTAGGTTATTTCAGTGACATATGCAGATCTTCCAAATGTGTGTGCATATTTTCCATAAAACATGAGTTACTGCATAGCAAGTAAATATATGAGACCTGATGTTTGAAAAGAAATAAACATTTGGGTAACTCTCTTACTGATCTAATACAGGTTAATTTGTCATGTTATAATAAGATGATATATTAACAGTATCATAGAATGGTTTGGGTTGGAAGGAATTTTTAAAGACTGCAGCCCAAAACCTCTTCAGCCCAATCTCTTTGCCACAGACAGGAACATCTTTCACTATCCCAGGTTGCTCAAAGCCCCTCTAAACTTGGTCTTGAACACTTCCAGTGATGAGGCTGTCACAGCTTCTCTGAGCAACCTGTAAAAATGTCTTCCCACCCTCATCATATAAAAATTCCAGCCCTATATCCAAGTCAATCTACCCTTTCACCCCATTTTCCTGTTAGGCCCTGGTAAAATGCTTTTCTTTCTTATAAGCCCCTTTTCTATGCTAAAAGGTGACAATAAGCTCTCCCCAAAGCCCTCTTTTCTTCACACTGAGAGGAAAAACTGCATGGCAAAGGGGGTGTTGTTTACTCTGAGATCCAGTGTATAAAGAATGACTGGTACCAGCTGAAAATGACCAACTAAGGAATAAAACAGGAGAAGGTCCCAGGTAAAATCAGTGGTGAGGGTACACAGCAGGTCCTACAATCAGAAAACCTCATTGAGCAGGGTCTCGGACAAGGAATTCAGCACTACTTATCTGCAGATTGCTGAATCCCACAGGTTCCTGGATTTTTTTTTGGTGTAGATGGTTTTCACCATCATCTGCAAAATGATGGTGAAAAGAGAAGTCCTCTGGATGTCACACAAAGTGCAAGGAAAAGGCTAAGTGTATCAAAGTGGACAGTAACTTGGATGACAGGTACAAAGTAATAATAAAACATCACTAAAACATTGACAGAAAAAATAATACCGCAATAAAAACAATTTTCATTTTGGGAAGACGGTTCTCAGTAAGTGAGAACTGGAAACAAGCTGTGTCAGGATGCTGGCAGCTATTTAAAGAAACATTTTTAAAGGCCAAGTACAAACAATTCAATCACAGAGTAAGAGATCATCTTGGCAATGTTGTAAGCTCTTCTCTGATCCCAACACAAGGAAACACGCTGGAGATGAAAATAAGATCAGATTACTAAAGAATTAAAAGCTTTTAATTTAACTATTTTCTAGTTCCCCATATGAACTTGTAGGGAGAAATCCACTCAATAAAATGAAATAAAATTACAAGAAAAAGTAATTCAAACACATTATGCCCCATGAAAACGTGATGGCAACTTATTCAGTCCTGCACTCAAGAAGTGACCAAAGGAGATACAGGTCTGAACACCTTGTCCATCAGCTTCTAAATCAAAACTGAGCCAAAATATCCTTTTTTTCACTTTATTTTGATTAGCATTTTTAGAAAAGCAGCATTAACAGAAGAAAAGAAAGAAGAAGAAAATTAGTGAGAAAATTAAGACATAATAATGGTGAAATATAAGAATTTTTTTCCCTAATGTTCAAAATCGGCAGAGAAAGCATGATTCCAGAGCAAATAGACACTGAAGCCCAGCTCTCTCATTTGCAGATGCTCCACAGGCTCTTCCTGAGCTGAGGATGTGCTGGGATCTCTCTTGCTGCCCTGTCCTTCCTTTGGTGACAACACCCTGCCAGAGGGGCTGGCCCTATGTGACAACCTACCTTCCCCTGGCACAGCTCTGGTGGGTCCCAGGGAGGAGTGTTTCAGCTCAGTGTGCACTCAGGAGATGCTCACAGGAGTATTTTATCTCAGTCTGCACTCAGGAGATGCTCACAGGAGTGTTTTATCTCAGTTCTGCACTCAGGAGATGCTCACAGGAGTGTTCCAGCTCAGTCTGCACTCAGGAGATGCTCACAGGAGTGTTCCAGCTCAGTCTGCACTCAGGAGATGCTCACAGGAGTGTTTCATTTCACAGTCTGTACTCAGGAGATGCTCACAGGAGTGTTTTATCTCACAGTCTGCACTCAGGAGATGCTCACAGGAGTGTTTTAGCTCAGTGTGCACTCAGGAGATGCTCACAGGAGTGTTTTATCTCACAGTCTGCACTCAGGAGATGCTCACAGGAGTGTTTTATCTCACAGTGTGCACTCAGGAGATGCTCACAGGAGTGTTCCAGCTCAGTCTGCACTCCGGAGATGCTCACAGGAGAGTTTTAGCTCAGTGTGCACTCAGGAGATGCTCACAGGAGTGCTTTATCTCACAGTCTGCACTCAGGAGATGCTCACAGGAGTGTTTCATTTCACAGTCTGTACTCAGGAGATGCTCACAGGAGTGTTTTATCTCACAGTGTGCACTCAGGAGATGCTCACAGGAGTGTTCCAGCTCAGTCTGCACTCAGGAGATGCTCACAGGAGTGCTTTATCTCACAGTCTGCACTCAGGAGATGCTCACAGGAGTGTTTTATCTCAGTTCTGCACTCAGGAGATGCTCACAGGAGTGTTCCAGCTCAGTGTGCACTCAGGAGATGCTCACAGGAGTGCTTTATCTCACAGTCTGCACTCAGGAGATGCTCACAGGAGTGTTTTATCTCAGTTCTGCACTCAGGAGATGCTCAGCACTGACGGGATGATGCTCCGCAGGGTCTCAGTGCCACCGTGTGGTGCAGCTCCCCGGCTCGCCCTGTCCTGCCAGCAGCCGACTTCAGAACACATTGACAACAAGCGAAAACACGTTCAAACCACTTGTTTTCTTCCCAAATCGACTGGCTACACCACTGGCATTTCCAGCTCAGCATCGCTCCCGGGCAGTGAGACTGAAATGACAGTGGAGGAATGCTGGAAGAGGCAGTGTAAGGGTTAGGGTTAAAAACATCACTTCTCTCTCCCTGCATCCACAGCCATGGAGAGGTTAAGTGGTGGTTTGTTTTTTTTTTTTTTAGACCACTAAGCGATTTTTATTTTTTTTAACTACTAAGGATAAAGTTCTCCTGGAGTTTTTCCTCTTTAAGCAAGGAGACAAGTAAACAAAATAAAAATACCTTGTGACCATGAGTGCAGCCTACCCGAGGAAGATAGTTCCTGACTGCCACTGGCTGATGTCCTGAGCTGCCTCGTCTCTGACAGTCCCAGGTACCCTGACAAACAAGTTTTGGCCGCATCCCAGATCCTGGTGATGCTGCATGGGATTTATGGCAAATTCTCTGCCTCTGTGGGAATTCCTGTAAATGGTTTTAACTCACTCTCACAGGCTCATAGTGCAAGTTTTAGATGTTCTTAACTTCTCTAAAGCATGCGAAATTGTGATAGGTGAAATAACTGTAAAAGAAAGGCCTCATAAACTCAGGCCTGCTTGCTATATTGCCAAAATTAGCCTGCCACTTCTAAATAATTTGCAAGTTCCCATTCAAAAACAATCTTGGTATGAGAACTTGTTAGCATAACAGCCTATTCCTAAGTTAAAAACCAAATGCACCTGCAATAACAAGGGATTTGTTCCATGAGAATCAGTAAAGAAAACGTGTAAACAACCCAAGCATAGATAAATTTGATGGACAAGCAGAATACCTTTTACTAACCAACAGAGTAATTGGCAAAAAAGCCATTAACCAATGAAAGTTGCACACGAGGTCTGTAAAAACTGTATAAAATGAGTTGCGATAATGAAGAATTGGCTTTTCCCACATAAAACCAACGGAGTTTCAGCTAATTTATTACAACAGGAAATTAAGCTGCTACACAGTGGGTTATTGGATCAACCCAAAACTAAACATGGCACGTTTGAAATCGTCCCTCTTTTACCCTCTGCACAGCTCTTTACCCTTAGCTGTGAATATCTAGCTTTGATTTCTATTTCAGCCACATGTGAATATTGTGTGAGCAGGTCACTGACAAGTTAAACAGTCTGGTTTGGCACAGGCTGAACAGTCAGACAGCACAACTCACATCTACATCCTCGTTATGCAAATGACGTATGCAGATAATTACATGTTTCATCTTATTGTTTTGATGCCTTGGAGCAGATGGCAGAAAATGAACCAGAGTAGAAGCAACCAAGTGAAATTTGTGCAAACCATTCCTTGCAGTGAGCTCCTGCCATTGCTCACATTGCAGGGCTGACATTCAGCCTGTCCTCCCTCTATCAGATGCCCGTGTTGCCAGGTTCCTCTTATCGCCAGCCAGCAGAAACTCCTCTCTGGCCTCAATAAACTGCCAGCTCTGTTTGCAGCCAGGTTTTTAAAGAAGCAACTCAAAGCCCCATAATTCATGGAGAGAGATGCGTTTCTCCTCCTAAATCAAGATGCACAGAACTGCTGTTCCTAAAGAATGCATGAAACTCCCATCTCTTTGTTTGGCAGGGCAGGAGGCTGGGCTGCAATAAGCTCTGTCTGTAAAACTTAGAGCAGCCCAATGATGATAGTGATCTTTAAATAAAATACGTGTGCAATAACATTTCTGTTGGTTCTTTCATTTTGAGGGATTTTCTGCTTAATCTGGTTTGCTATTATGATTATTATTGTTCAGTTGTAAACTGTATGCTTTATTTGTACACCACACAAAAGTCTTGATGAGAATATAAAGTTTCCAATGTAAAAATTCAACCTAGCTTTCAGACCTACGTTGCATCCTAAAGGAAAGTGCTTTGGTTTGGGGATGTGGTTCCTAAAACTGCACTGCTTTTAAAGAATATCCAACTAATACGATCAGTTCTTATGCAGAGCTCTGTCTATTTTATTCCATAAGAAAATATATTTAGAGAATCATTTGCACCAGCCATACTCCACCAACACTTAGCAGGCCAATCCCCATTTAACAGTCCCAGCTAGGAGCCAGCCCTGTGAATCTCAAGTTGCTCTCCAAAGGATGTTATTTTACATGCAGAAAACCAAAGTAATAATACCACCTTACTACTGTTTGTGAACTTTCTGAAGTTGACACTCTGCTAACAGGTTTCATTTGAATTTCCATTTATCTCCTTGACACTTAATGTCTTAGAATATGAAATATTTGCTTTGCTCCCTCTCGTTTCAATGCTTAGTTATCTCACCACTAGCAAAACCAGGCAACATTTCACCTTATATCTCTGCAATAGGTTTCATTACTTTTTGCTCTCCCAAGGAGTGTATTTGTCAACTTCTTAAAAACACACAAATAAAACTTTACAATCACTGTGTGGGTAAACCTGGCAACGAAAGATTGCAGATTATTTTTCTCTTTCTTGAATGCTAATTTTCCTGTCTGCACCTTCCCAAAGGCACATACGCTTTCCAAGGTCATTACCTTAAAAGGCATCATTGTAAAAATAAAATATAAATCTTAACTGAACAAAACATGTGCCATTGCACAGTTAAAGGGTAGATCACAGTCCATGTTACCTCATTGGGGTCCAGGTACAGGAAAACAAGGTTTAGGAGGTGCTGCACAACATTTCCATGGCAGAGTTCCTAAACAAGGGCATGCCAAGGCAATGGGCCACTCTAAACTTCATTCGATTTCCTTAAAGCCAGAAAAGTACAAGATGAGTTGCACAGGGATAGGATTCAGAGAGCGCATCATAAATTACCTACTAGAAGCAAAAAAATCATGTATTTTAAATTAAATTTAAACCAGTTCTGGCCGCATCAGGTAAAACAGCAGCTGGGAGTGGCAGGTTTGTCATCCTGGCACTGGGAAAACTGTGCAGGTACTTATAAAACTCTCTGTGAGGTGCTCAGCATGTCACTGCATAAAGGAAAAGACAAATGTACTCAGAAAAATACTCCTAGGAAGATACAGACTTCTTCCCGAGCATGTCATGTGTTTTTAATAAAATGCCAAGTTTAATGCTAATGGCTGTTAATCAGAGCCTTCTTCAACGTAATTTAAATATATTTTAATTTCCTAATTTAAAGTTTGGTACTACACAATCTTTTAGACTCAGAACACGTGTTCATCCTGGTATGAAATATTCATTTTGTTAACAGCATTAACAGCAAATTTCAGGGCTCCCTTGAAATATTACTGAGCTTGGGAAAGAGGCAGACTGATAGAAAGAGGCAGTTTCCTCCTGTAGCCTGGGAAGGCATCAGGTGAGTAAAAAACTACATATAATAGTCCTGACAAAAACAGAAATCAAGAGACAGCACAACTAAGATTCCCCAAAGTCTGGTTTAGCGTCTCATAAATGCATATGGAACAACGAGGAGGCGACAGGGATGCTCCAGGGAACAAAACTTTTTCCAGACAGATATGAAACCCCTGCCTTACAATCAACTGAGCCAGAAATACTCACTGAAATATTCACCTATACATTAGCAAATTTCATCCAAACACATAAAATCCATCCACAAACCCCAGATCTCCCGTTCAGGAGCTCTCACAAGGACTGCCAGCACACTTCCTGCACCTCATGCTGCATATTATAGAGGAGGAAAACAAAAAAGTAATAATGCTGCTGAAAAAAACCAGAGAGGGGATTTGCTGTTGTTTTGGTTTTTCTCTCAATACCAATTCCAGACAAGCTCCACTTATAACCTGACACAGTAGGAGTAATAGAAGAAGATTTGGGGATTCAAAAGGTGATGCTGAAGTCAGGTATCACTCAAGTCTATTTCCTTTAGCAGTGCAAGAAGGCTACTTGAAATAAGACACAAGGTATTATCAAAAAAACCTCCCCAAAACACTAAAATGAGCTGAACAGTCATGGCTCAGAATGCAAACTAGCCTGCTATCTTTTGATTTTTCTCTATATTCTCATAGCTTACAGAACAGCTCTGTGGTTTGGGGTTTTTAATCATTGTATCCAACTTTTTAGCTTTCCAGTGAAATACCAACATGTAGAGCTTTTAGTCAAAAAAATAAAGTAGTATATGACAAGCAGGGCAAGTGCTTTGTGAGGTGCATTTACAAATCTAGAAGGGTACCTGAGTGCACAGGCAGGTGGAGAAATCCTTTTCTAGAGAAATCCTTCAATGGGTATGTTCATTGGTTGTTCACACACACACATAACACACATACACTTTTTTAATCTGAAATTTGACACATTTAACATTTAAATTTATTTTTCAGCAAGTCCTATCCAAAAATCATGTCACTATTCAAAACACAACACTGGGGTCTGAATTCCATCTTCAGCCCTGCCAACAAAGGACTCTTAGCAGGACCTGCAGGTCCACACACACAGAAAGCACCACAGAGAGCATCTGGCAACATATTTGCCTGAAAAACTCAGGTTCTCCACGTGGCACAGGTTTCATGTGTGATGCCTGGTTGCTTAAATTAAAAGTTTTGTTTCTCATAGATGTGTAGTCACAGTTGTTTTCTCAGTCACAGGCAAAGGAGTTCCACAATTAAAGAAATGCACAATTTCTGCAAGCTTAAGCAAGATAGCATGGCAAGTGCCAATACAAGTGAACACTTAGAAAGTTCCTTCCTGACTTGTTAAAAAACCCAAACAAAACAGAACAAACTGCAAAATAAACCAGCCATGAGGAAAAGAAAGCTCTTTTCTGTAATCAAAAGGCAGAAAACAGGAAGAATTCTGCAGGGAAAAGGTTTCCAGTGCCATTTGATGCAGACGTAGCACTTCCACCCCCAGCCTGTGACTCTGAAGCACCACAGTGCACCAGCAGAATCAGTCTGGCTGTAAGGAAGGTTTCCCTCGACAATCTTCATAACCTGATCTGTCAAAACCATATGGAAAAGAATTTCTCCATAATGTTTCCTCTCGCAGATGTGATTACAAAATAATTAGCAGCAACAATTCTTAGACTAACAACACTTAGATGATGTTAAAATAAATACATACAGACGTGCCTAATGCTGCTGTTGGATTTATTTATCCACATCTTTCACTGATAAATAAGATTAATTGGTTTGCATCACTTCTACACTCCTAGGAGATAGTTCTGGAAACAACTCAGAGCAGCAGCAAACCCCAGTGTCTCCATCTCCCCAAAACCAGCCATCAGCCACATCAAAGTGATTCCACAGCCAGGCTTCTTCCCCAGCAGTGCATTGGTGCCCTGGGAAGGCTGACCTGGAACAGAGACTGGACAGAGATAGAGAATAAATGAGAGATTTATTAAAAGGCCTTTAAAGATACACCTTGGGCAAGACAAGAGCCTGGCTACACCCAAGGTGGGCCCAAAATGGTCACAAAATTGATAGTATGGGGTTAAAAATTAAAAATTATTTTTGTGGCTGCAAAGCTGGGGAATAGAACCTCAGCTTCACTGCAACCAGGACGTTGCTTTCATGCTATTGTTCTAACCAAATCAAGTATAACTTTGCCTGGGTAATCAGGGGAGAAGAGAGGGATGAGAATGATTTGTTCTTAGATACACAGGCCTTGGAAATAGCACTATTCTCTACTAGGTCGGGTTAACTGTAGCTAATCATCATATGATAGATGATATAATTGTAACGATTGTTGGTAGCTGAATGTAATTATTATCTTAAACTAGAATCATGAGAATCACAAGGAAACATATTTACCAAAATTCATGCTTGGGTGTATATAATAGAACAATGGGGGCTTAATAATTAACATAGAGTTGTATAACGAAAGGGGTTATAAAAGTGTATCCTTTTTGAATCCTTGTTGGAGTTGGATTTGGGTCTGTACCCCGACTCCCAGAGCTCTTCAATGAAGCACCACATATAATCATTCTGTGATTGTGTGTTTACTAAGCTAACAAAATGGACAAAGGGTCACGAGGTCTCACACTTCGATAAGTTTTGGTCCATTTGCACATTGGGGTTGAATTGTCCCATTCCAGCTCCAGGCTGTGAGGTCCCATCCTTGTCCCTCCCTCCAGCCCACCCTTGTTTGTGCTTTGGGGCTGAAAGTTGTCCTTGGTGTGCAGCAGGACAAGGATTTGTTTTGTGTCCTGCTGTGTGCAGAGCTGAGTGACACTGACTGTGAGCTCAGAGCTGCCCCTGGGCACCACAGAACATGAAATATATGAAAGCTGAAACTTAAGGCATCAGTATCAGATACTGAATCATTTCATCAAGAGCCCCACAATCACTCTCACCCACAGCTGCTCCCAGCCAGCTCTTGGCTCATTTTCTGGGACTGATCCTCCCCTCCAGCCCGGGCAGCTGTGAGCCCTGTGCTCCCCACATCTCCAGCTGCCTCCTCTTCCTCAGCTCCCCAGGCTCCCCACCTCTGACTCCACCCCAGGAGCACAGGACCAACAGCAAAACATAGAATAAAAAATTATAGTATAATAATTATAGGAACAATAAATGGTAAAGCAGTGTTATTATGGGACAGGTGGCTTGGTTGGGAACGGAGGAACAGGAGTGTTCTAAAGTTTAATTGTGTTCTACTCAGGTCATTTTCTGAGATGCTAAATGAGATTAAGAACACCCTTTTCAGGAGCAGCTCTGGCAGCATTACTATTACCCCTGGATAACCTGTTGTTTTCACTCACTATTAACCTAGTGTGAAGTCCTCAATTGAGGCCAAAATCAGATAATCAACTAATCTTTTGAAGGCTTTTAAACGTTGCATTTTTGTATTTTGGAGTTTGTGTGCCTCTGCATTTTCTGGAATCAACGTATGCTCTTGAAAGCTAAGTTTAATATTCCAATAAATAGTGTACCTCAGGCTATTTCTTTTGGCGTTCCTAGTCAGACCTTAGAAAATATTAAACAAAATAATGGTGTCCATAAGATGTACAGACACACATTGGTTGTGCTCTATTTGTTTGCATTTGGTAGCTACTTGAAGTATTGAGCTTTATTAGTATAAATGCTTTGGAAAGTGAATTTTTCAGCTTATAAAAGCGACCATTTGCAAAAGCAAAACTTAAATTTACAAATGTAAACATTTATATGGGAAGCATTTCTGTGTATAATTGGCTTAAACCAACCATGTACATTGTCTGACTCATAAAAATGAGGCAAGAAACCTACATTTTCAAAAGGTCCTTGGCAACAGATGGAGCTTCAAACTGATGTTTGCACAGGAAATGCAACTATTACAGACAGAAATAAATATGCTTCTGCATTTGTGACAATTAAGAGAGAAGCCACGTTTCAAATTATTCCTGGTGTGTGATTCACTCATATTCCTCTGTTAACTTAACCTTGAGGGGCTTTTATTGTGTTCTAAAGAAATTATTCCTGTGCTCTCTACAAACACATTAGGGCTTGGAAATGTTGCTACTCCTGCTTCATCTCTGAACTCTTCACTGACATTTCCATTTAAAGAGAATCTGTAGCAGATATTCGGGAGCACATTTACACTTATTTTACATAAAGGAAGAATATCACACTTGCCACATTAGTATGAGACCCACAGCCTTTGTAATTGCTGTGGTTTTCTCTTTTTGAAGCCAGTAAAAATTGAAATTTAGAAAGCAGTCTCATGCACTGTGCCTTGAATAAAGTTAAACTGTATTTTTACACTGATTCATTAAAGTGTCTCTATTTTATGTTCTATCCACTTTGACCCTCCACCCACACTTTTAATTCTGAGACATTGCATAATACATCACATAGGCAGGATCTTCCATCTCAAACAGCTCCATGCAGCTGTTGCTTTTACTTTACAAACCATGGCAAATATGTAGGAAAACGCTACAATGCTCTTTAAATTCCTATTTAGCTAATATCAACTTTATCTAATGGGCAGCATCTTGTTGTAAGGATTAGATCCCTTTGTGGAGTCCCATTACAGTCACTCCATGAGCCAGGGGAAATTTGAGTCTGGCAGGCTGTGGCACATTCACTGTAAACTTTATTTTGTCAAAAGATCTTTCCAGTAACAGAACAGACACCGCCTCTGAAATATTTTGGCATCAGCTGAACCACATATTCCAACAGCCTTTCCTTTTCTTCTCATGTGTCCCAACCAGCTCTAGTCCTAAGTGTTTATGAAATAATTGGTTTATTCCGTTGTGCAACTAATTTAATGGATTGCTTTAAATTTGTTTAGTAAAGAAGCTTTTCAGCACCGAGTAGCAAAAACACAAGTCCAGTTTGTCTGGACAGATTCTGTTCTTGTCCTCTTCAGTAATTCCCACAGCTGTTATTGAGAACGAAATCAGTAAAACACTCTCCCCATCAGTTGGAAGAATCATAACAGCAATATCATTGATGAATAGGAATAATTCTGAAATGTCCCTTCTTTACATCAAACAGAAACAGTGTCGTGTTCTGCTATTATGATTATAAATTTTATACAAAATATTACATTATATTATATTATAGTATATTATAGTATATTATAGTATATTATAGTATACTATGGTATATTAGTTTGTGTTATGTGTTATAAAATATATAAAATTTTATTTAAAATATTAGTAATTAACATTTTAAAGTTACAATACAGGATGTGAGTCGTGAGTCTTAATTTATTCCTACTCAGCCCATAGCTGGAATGAACTCTGTGAAATATCCTGTATTAATTTATTTCTCCTGTTTAAACAGCAGGTGAGTTACAGCTGAACATTACCAGAAAATTACTGATCTAATCTGAGATACTGTGTAAATTCCAATCACTCATGCTGAGAAATTATGAATAAAGGATGAAACAGAGTTCATGAGATTTTCAGGAGTGAGAAAACCGGAGAAAATTAAAAAGGAGAAAAAAAGAAGTTGGTTTGTTTTGGCAATAGACAGTCATTCTTTAAGGGTAAAAGGGGATGTAAGAGAATTTAGAGAAAAATGCTGGTCCAAAATTTGACAAGTGTGGACTGGCTAGAAATCAGAAATCTGCACATCAGAATTCACTGCAGGGCAGTGCTCTACCTGTCCTAAGGAAGCCTTGCTAAAAGTGCTGCTGCCTGTGACTGGCTATGACACAGCAAAACATCCTTTAACTGTAACACAGAACCACATCTGAAATCCCAGCAGTGTTCTGTTGTGAGTGTTAACACAATAGTCATGAGTAGGGTATTTGAAACAGACCAAGGCAAGTTCTGGCTACTCTGAATGAATTGCTGTTTCATTTTGTAGAGCTTAACACTACTCGACCCTTTTGTGTCCCTGTTTGTATAACTGCTTGTCCTTAAAGCACAGGGAAATGTTGGAAAAGCTGAAACTGGTACAACAAACTAATTAAAAGGAAGAGCAGATGAGGTGAAATCTGTCCTGTTTCATGGCCCACCATGTCACAGGTTGCTCGGTGCTGCCAGCAGCTGCAGCAGAAATGGTGTTTGTTCCTGTCTGGGGAAAAGGGCAGCATGACTGGGATGAGTGTGACTGCAGTGGCTCGGGGTTACCTTGTTAATTTAACTCCTGGATCCCCCTGCCTGTGATAACACAGCCCCTTTATGGGCTCCCTTTCCACTGGGAGGGTGTGGAGCTGCCCACAGTTCTGATTTAGCCACCTCATGATGAGCTTTGTGTTGTTCTGAGCAGAGCAGTAACATGAAGTGCCTATAGCTGCGCTGCTTTATCTAGTTGGTAATTATGAGGTTGCTCATTAAAAAAAAAAAACTGGAGGTATTTTCTTTCTAAAAAGCCCTGCATTTCAAGAGAAATCCCCTTCTCCACAGCCAAGTGCAGAGCAGCAGCAAGGTCACCCAGAACAACAAGTCCAGGTGGCCTTTTCTCTCTCGCTGTTAAATCTTGGGTGAAATATATGCTGTCAGCCCCTGAGATTAATAGGCCTATTTGCTGTTCAGTATATTTGAGAATCTCCTATTATTAATGTAATTCAGGAAGAACTTAAAGTTCTCAAGGCCTTTTTAGAGTCTATATGTGTGCTGGTAAGGTTCTTTCCAGCATCATATAAAAGGCAACATAGCGTGGCAAATTTATCCCCACATAATTGTGCTCAGAAATATCTGACTGGCATATTTCTCATTCAATAATTATCCCTTATAGCTCTATTTGCTTTCACTTTACTTGCTTTAATAAAAATAATTATCTGGAGATCAGAGATGCATTAAGTCTTGCTTTGGAATTTGTAATATATTCCCATTATTCCAGATGAGTCATATATTATTTTCTTCATTAAGCAGAAACATGATTTTGTGTCACTAGTAGTTTTAAGGCAGTGTATGCCTTGCCTTTGGGTGTTCTAGTAGAGATTGTACAACTGTAAGATATCGGCAAAGTTGCTCATGTCTCCTCCTAATAGGACAATGTCTAGATCAGTTAGTACAGTTTTTACTCCAAGCAGTAGGCATGGATACTGAAGCTGAAACTGTTTATATCCTTTTGTTATGCTGGTGTAACAAACAATTGCATTATACTCCAAAATCTGTACCTTAGACTCCCAATCACTGTGAACACAAGATAATAATTTAGTTGTCATTTTAGTGAATTCCTTTAAATTTGTAATGAATGCATTCTTACAAGGTAGGATGTAAGATTAAAATCTCATTAATAACTACATGTTCATATGTCCTTATGTTTTTCAGTAGCCTGTATACAGCAGTTAACAAGAGGAGCTTGCATTTTCTTTGCATGTAAACTGAATATATTCCTGCATCCAAGTGTGGTTTGGGCAGTTCTCTCAGCAGATGCCTCATTACTCTGGGGTGGATCCCCTCAGAGCCCACAGACCCGAGTATCCAAGGGGCAGAGCACATCAATAACCATCCCCTGATTGCAGGGGCTTCACTCAGCTCCCCATCCCCATTCCAGCTCTGGGGGCTGGGTATCCTCAGCACAGCCAGCCCTGACATTAACACAGGTGAGGAATACATTAAGTACAAAATACCTGAGGAATTTTCTTCCTCATCCCTGTCACTACACCACCAAGGCATTCAACAAATGAAGGCTTTGCCTTTCTTAACCCTCCCTTACTGCCTTCCCTTGCCGTGGGTTTCCAGCCTCGCCTGTCCCTCCTTCCCTCTTTCCTTTCCTGCACCTACTTGCCTTCCCTAGCCTAACCTTCCCATGCCCTGCCTCACCCACACCTCCCTTGCCTTGTTCCCCCTTCCCTTGCACACCTACCCCAGCTCCAGAGCCTTTATCCCAACCCACAGGAATTCCACCTCCACCCCACAAGCCTTATTGCACTGCCAGTTCTGCTGTTTCAGCTCCAGCTCTGCATTTTCCAAAGCTGCACTTTCAGGTGAAGCTGCTGCAGGTTGTGAGGGCAGGATCTGCAGTTTGGCTCCAGCAGCTCTGCAAGGTTTCCACTCCATTGCTACATCATCCCATAGAATCACCATCCCAGTCCCACAGTCTTTGTTCCATTCCCACAGTGATTCCAGCTCCAATCCCACAAGCTTTATTTCAATACTAGCTCTGTGACATTTCAGATCCATCCCCATTTGCTATCCCAGCCCTATAATTCCAGTTCCAGAGCTGTTTTATTGTTCCAACAAAAGCACAATTGCAGCTCCAGCACTTCTATCACTGAGCCCCACGCTCACTACCCAAGTCCCACAGTTTTTATCCCAGTCCCACACTGATCTCAGCTCCAGCCCCCCAAGCTTTATTTCTCTGCAAGCTCTGCCATTTCCACTCCAGCTCTGCATCCTCCCAACACCACCAGTTGAAGCTTCTCCAGATTCTCAGGACAGGATCTCTGTTTCAGCTCCATCCCTACATCCCAGATCCAGACACCATCCCAGCCCTACAGCAATCTCAGCTCAAATCCTTCTGCCCCTATTCCCACACCACAGTCACTATCCCTGTCCCACAGTCGCTATCCAAACCCCACAGTGATTCCAGCTCCACAAGCTTTATTTCATCACAGTTCTCCTGCCTCATCCCCATCTTCCCACCAGCCAAAACGGTTTCATGTTCATAGGGCAGGATTTTTGTGGCTATGCCAGCACCAGTTGCTCTCCCTGCCCCAGAGTGATTTCAGCCCCACAATCTTTATTTCAATGCCCCAGCTCTGCTATTTCAACTCGTTCTTCATCATCCACTTGGAGCTGCTCCAGCTTCTCAGGGCAAGATGTTCTGTTTTGTTCCAGGTCTGTGACCTTTCAGCTCCCATCCCAGCCCTACAGTCTTCATTCCAGCCATCACTCTCCCAGTGATTTCAGCTCCAGCCCTTCTGCCCCTATTTCTGCCCCACAGTCAATATCCAAGTCCCAAAGCTGCAAATCCAGTCCCAGTGATTCCAGCTTCAGTCCCACAAGCTTTATTTAACACCAGCTCTGCAGCATTTCAGCTCCAGTCCCACAAGTTTTATTTCAATGCCAGCTGTGCCATTTCAGCTCCAGCTCTGCATCATCCCCCCACTGTTGGCTGAAGCTGCTCCAAGTTCTCAGGGCAGGATCCTCACTTTGGCTGCAGCAGCACTGGGATGGTTCAGCTCCATTCCTACAGCAGATCCGGTCACCATCCCAGTCCTACAGTGATTTCAGCTCCAGTCCCACAGGCCTTATCTCAGCCCTACAGTGATTTCAGCTCAAGCCCCACAAGGTTTATTTCACTGCCAGTTCTGATGTTTTAGCTCCAGCTCTTCCCACCAGGTGAAAAGGTGTCTGCCTGTCAGTGAAGGATCTTCTGGAAGGCTCCTGCTCAGCAACGTTTCAGCTCTCACCCCAACATCTTTATCCGAGCCCTACACTCCCCATGCCAATCCCAAAACAGTTTTGTCCCCAGTTTTACCAGCTTTGTGTCTCTGCCAGCTCTGCTACCCGAGCTCCAGCTCCTCAGCTTCCCACTGCCTCCAGCGAAAAGCTGCTCCTGGTCCTCACTGCACCTCGGTGTTGACAAGGGCATAAAGCAGTCACAGTCAGCAGCTAAAGATCTCTACAAGCTGCTACACCCATCCCCAAGGGGGCCTGCTTTGGTGGCAAATGAAGTCTAAAGCCACAGTATAATACATTATTAGAATAATAACTAGAACAATAAAATAACACGATAAGGTGGTAGTAGTAGTAGAAAATAAAAGTAGAACGAAGTAATAATAAAGCGAAAAGGTTTTGTTACCGTTATTTTTGATATTACTTTAACCTCCGGAGCCCCGAGGGGACACATCGCAGCCCTCTCACCCAGGAGCCTCCCGCCACCCCTGCAGGCCCCGCACCAGCCTCCGGCCCCGCCGCTGCAGGGTGCTGCAGGGTGCAGCAGCGGGCTCAGGGCCGCTGCCCCCGGAGGCAGGGCCGGGACTATCACCCCGGGACAGCGCCGCCCGAGCCCGCAGCACGGGCTGAGGGGTGCCCCGGACCCCGAACAGACACACCACGCACCGCCGCCATCACCCGCCGCACTGCCGGCAGCGCCCACCCGGGCACGGTATTTAAAGCCCACGGCACGGCCAGCCCCGCCCCGCCCCGCCGGGCCAGCCAATCCCAGCCCGACGCACAGCCCGGCCCCGCCAATCGCGGCCCGCCCGTTCCCGCCCCCGAACCTCGCTGTCTCCTCAGGACCCGCTCACTCCGCGCCGCTCGCTCCTTCCCCAGGGAGAGCTCCCGGCCGCGGCGCTAACGGGAGTCCCCACGGGCCCGTCCCTGGCCCCGACAGCAGCTGCCGGGACTGCGGGAGGGCGCCCTCAGGAGAGCCGGGCTGAGGGGCCGGGCTGAGCGCGCGGAGCTTGGCGGGCACGCGGGCCGTTGAAAGGGCGGCTGTGATTGGACAGAGTGGAGAAAGGCGGGTCCGGATTGGCGGGGCCTGGGGCGGGTGGGCGGGGCCTCGAGCGGGATGGGCGGGGCCTCGAGCGGGTGGGCGGGGCTTGGGGCGTGGCCAGGACCTTGAGCTGTGAGGGAGATGTGAAGGAAGGCCGCTGTGAGTGACAGAGTCTGTTCTGAGCTCAGTGATGGGGCAGGTGGTGTTCTGAATTTCTGCAGTGAAAACTAGTTCCTAAACCTGCTTTACCGGAACTTATTGCTCCCTTTTTACGCATGATCCAACTCCCCCGAACAAAATTCCCGCATAAAAAGTAGAACAAATTCTATATACGCTAATTTTGTCAATATATTATCTGCAGTTAGTTATAATATATGATGGGTTTGTGTGATTCTTTGACTTTTTTTACACCTTTTTTTACACCTTTGACTTACTGAAGACACTGTTTTGGGGCTTGGATTTTAGGGGGTTTTTTTTCATAATGTATGGAAGGAATTGTTCATGTGATAGCAATCAACAGATTGCATTTTAAATTAAGAGCAATCAAACAGTTGCAATCTTTCCTGAAAGAAAACTAAAGGGATTGCCAGGGAAATTATTCTAATTTGTGATCCACTACAAACAACAAACATTTATTATGTGATTTTTTAGTTTTGTCTCTAGAGTCTCATTGGAATCTTGCAGAGATTAGTCAGGAGTACTGCATTAGGTTTTCATAGACTTCATAGATTTATTATTTTTCTCATAGTTTTTAAAAATAGAGTAGATTTGAACAGCTCTGAAGTTTGAGGTAGTTCATATCACACTCTGAACTTTTAGCTAAAATCCTTGTTTTATTAAAAGAGGAGTTTGTGCAGTGATGGAAAAAGCAATATAGTTCCAGGAATACCCAGCTAATTTTCAGTTTTGTTGCCCTACCATTTCATGCAATAGTAGAAATTTTAAGAAGTATATTGACATTAAATAGTCAGTCTCTGAACCTATGTTTAAAAGATTTGTCTGTGCTTGAGAGCTCAGATTGTAGCTGGAGCCACATTTCCTGTGCAGCCTTTGTACAGCTTTCCATTGTTCTGCTTACAAAAAATTTACTCAAGAATAAAGAATCATGGCAACAGCAATATTGTAGATTATTTCCAATTAATTAATTGCAAATTGCTTTTGTTTATTCACTATCCTGTGATAGCAATTATCATTTCCACTTCTGCAACTCAGGGATTTCAAAAATGCCCATTTTTAAAAGTCTGCTTTTCACATTATAGTTGTGTTTTCTGGGGTAATTGAGAAGAAGAATTTTAGTTGACAGTTTGGGGTTTTTTTTAAAGCAAAATCTAAATTTCCCTTACTAGTTAAATAGAAAGTTAGTATTTCCAGTAGAGAAGAAGAAATATTAGCAAGAAGGCATTTTGAGCATAGATTTTAATATAGATCAATTTCCTCCCTTGTTTGAGGCAATGAGAAGAATTGATTTTTAAATAAGGATATTTAAGATGGGAAGTTTTTCACCAGAAAACACAGCATGTGGTTGGAACAATAATTGCAATATTTGCCTTAAAGCCCAATTACAAAACTAATCCAAACATCAGCATTTTATTTTGTTATTTTCATTTGAAACTTACTTCATTTTACTGAAATATTAATTTTTTAAAAAACCTATTACAACTTGTTCATTTCCTCATTGAGTTTTATATTTATTTGCATAATATTACCTATAGTAACAATATAGGTAACACTCCAGTATTACAAAATTGGACATTAAAGAAAAATATGGGCATACAGCACTTTCATAAAGCATTAATTCAGCTTTGCTGCAGGTGGACTTCATTAAAGTCTGTGATAGTGGCATGCTAATGTTGGCAAAATGGCATTTATAAGCTGTAGGAATCTCTAGCCCCTTGTTATTATAAAGAGTACTACTTTCCCCCCAAAAAACTCTTTGAATTCAGTGAATTGTTTATTTGAATCAGTATTTCTGCATCAGGTAACTCGTGTACAAGGCTAGTAGTTTATTTAGCTGTTCATTCTTTTATTATCTATATGCAGTCTAAAAGCACTTAAATCCCTGGATTATTTTCTTCGAAGTTGTATTGATGGTTTAGCTTTAGAAAGATAGCAACTACATTGCAGTGCATTTTAAAAAAATCTACATTTTTGAAAAGACTTTTCTTCTAAATCCAGTCTGCTGAAGTGTAATTTTAAAAACCTGTGCAGCTGGAATCTGCAATTTTAACAATAGCTGTAATTTTAATTGTAATTTGCAGACTGTCTGAGGTTAAAAAAAAAGAGGTCTTTCAAGTCTAAAGGACTTCAAGACAAAGAAAGCAGTTCAAGTACAACAACACCATTGCAAAAATAAATTTGGACACAGCAGATGTCCAGGTATGGACATCAAAATCACTGCAGGTATGAAATGAAAACCAGCATTGTAAAGATTTTGGTCTCTAATCTGTCCATTCCTCCTACTTTATAAAAAAAACCCCATAACAACAACAACCAAAAAAAACCCTAACCAACTAAAAACCAAAACACAAAACCCCACATAATTTCCTGCCTTTTTTTTTTGTTATTCAACTTTTTTCATTAACTGGCTTTCTCCAATAGTTAGCTGGGAGCTCTGGCACATTATATGGATATACAGGTGTACATCTCCTGGCTAAAAGATGTACAAAAACAGTGTAAGCAACAAAATTAGCTGGGGAGCAGGATGGTGCAAATATTCTGCAATGTTCAGATATTCAAAGTAGGTTTTTTGTTGGAGTTGTTTTTTTAATATATTAGTTAATATTAATATTAGTTACATATTAGTTAATATATTAGTTAATATATTATAAAAATTAGTTTTCTTCTTCCCACACTAGGTGAGCTGCTGAAAAGTTCTTTAGCTGTGGGAGAGATTTTGGGAATTAGGAATAAGACATATCCAACTATGCCAAAAAGAGGGTTCCACCTTTTGAATTAGTAAATGATGCTGTTGTACACCACAACAACACAGACTCCAACTTCAGAAGGCTGAAAATTACTCCTTTATTTTTGGGATGTGTCTCCCTTTATACTATTCTAAACAGACCAGTCTGATTGGTGAAATAAAGATAAACCTCTTCACTCCCATTGGTCAGAGCAGAAGGACATCAAGAAGTCCCTCATAGGAAAAGGAATTAAAACAAAGTACAATTTACAAAAACATTTGTCTTGTTTACAGAAAGTTCCCTGGGAAAAGAAATTCAGAAAACCAAAACACCTCAGGCACAAAACTAGGGCTACAAGTAAGTCTTGGAATACTCACCCTGAAAATCAAGAACCCACATTTCTCCACAGCAGACTTCGAGTTGTCCTTGAATTGGTAGTTGGAATAATTTTGACTATTTTGGCCCTCAGCATTCTCTTCTGTCCATGTGCTTTGTTGGATTGCTCAGTCCTACTCAGAGGCTTTGAGTATTTTAATAATTTGGCTTGCTCAGTACTCAGTGCTGAGACAGTGGGGCTTAATGAGGCCCTTCAAATTATTACTGAAGTATTCTAAATATATATTTTAAATGAAGCTTTTAAAAGCTTCCTCTTGCTTTTAAGCTTATACCCTACAAATTAATAAAAGGTCTTCCATTATGTGATGTCATGTTTGCAATATTTGTTTATAAAATGTTTTTCTTTCTTTGTATTTTTATCTTTTGATGCAGTTAAAAATAAGAAGCTGCCTCTAAAATGGAAAGCTTTTTTTTGTTTGGCCACAGTATAAAGAAGACACTTGGGAAGAACAACTCAAATGCTTTTATTGCTTACATATTCTTCAAATTTCAGTCTAATAAAGCTAATTTTTTTGCACAGCAGTATTTCCATTAGTTCCATGCCTTGCTCCAGCTAGACCAATCTACCTTTATACCCTGCTGTGATACCCATTGCTACACATACAGTCTTCAGCTTTCCTCATATGAAGAGATTATCAGGGTTTTCCAGCCTGATGGATAAGTACCTTGAGACAGGTAGATATTTTCTTCAACAGAGAATTGTGGCATGATATGGGGGGTGGAAATAATAAGTAACTGTCCATTTAAGGTTTTTTTTTTGTGTGGTTTTTTTTTGGTTTTTTGTTTTTTTGTTTTTTGTTTTTTTTAACTGAAATAATATTTTTGCTCTAGAGTCAGCTTTTAAAAGGCATTTTTTTAGTAAGTCATTCCACTTTACTGGATTCTGCAGAACTGAGGTGTCTCTTCATTGCAGATTTGTTACTAAGAATGTACTTGTTTCAGAATTTGCTATCCATAGCTTTTGGCACTACTAAAACAAATGCTGTTCCAAAATCCTCCTGTGAACTTAAAATAAGTATGCATTACCTAGACAGGCAATGATTCGGTTTTCTCTCTTGTCTGTGTATTTGAAAAATTAGTTTTACATGTAATGCTTACAGCTCTCCCTTTTTTTACCTGTCTTGATCTGGATGGTGATCTCGATTTCAACCTTAATAGGGCAGATTAAATAGAAGAATTGAAGCTCAAAAAGAGCCTTGGCAGACACATAACTGAACAAGCATACAATTATTCAAACATAATAAACATTCAGGGTTTGGTGCTTCAGCTCCTCATCTTGCATCCAGTTCTGGCCATAAGAAATGGGCAGGATCTGGCAATTGGTTTCAGAGTATAATCACTCAACTATATTCACCATAATTGATAATGAATGTTAAAACTGAAGGTGAAAATTAGAAGCAAGTGTTCAACATATTGGTCTTGAATGACTGTGATTTCTCTCCTGTTTTGAATGGACTTTTTCATTTTTAATTAAAAAAATCAAACTAGGTGTCACTGTTTGAAAAAGCCAAAGGAATATGGGTTTTAGCACTGGGAAGAAATGATCCCTTTTCCTCCACTCAGCTGTGTTCCTCTGTTGCAATGAGTAACAAGGCTTTTTTAGCTGTCTCACAACATACACTTGCAAAATGCACTTGCAGTTCTAATCCTTTATGAGAAATAAGCTCCTCAGTTCCATCTGAGTTCCAATAATAGATGTTTTCAGACAGCAGGGTAGTCAGTTAGGCTAATCATGGCTAGCTAGACTGCCAGAGAGATTACTCAGTACTACTTGCTGCCCCTGAATGTTACACGGTCAGAATTGTTTCTCAGGCCAAAAGAGCATAAACAAACAGGGAGTTTTTCATCCTCTACATGAACTATGTACTGATGTCCTGGAGGTACAGGAAAACACCTTCACACAGATAACAAACTCGGACAAACTTCAATCCACAAACAAATTCAACGGCCAAGACTCACAAACAAGGTGTATGGAGGATGATGCTCCAGTGAATTCCCGGGTTCCCGGCTGGCTGTGCCCAGGATACAGTTACTGCAGGGACAGGAAGGATGGCCCTCCTCTCACACACACACACACAAACACCTCCCAGTCAAGAGCAGCCAGCAAGTCCAGCCTGTTCCAGCCAAAGGGCTGAAGATTCCCTCAGTGCAGGGGTGAAATAACCATGGAATAACAGAACCAATATGATTCCAACAGAAACCATTTATTGTTCACATACATGCCAGATAGAGATTCTAGGTCTATGTCCAGGTGGGCACACATTTCTGGGTGGTGTTGTGGTTTGAAAACAAACCGAGTGAGAGGCTCCAAGTCAGAAATACAATTTAATGAGAAGTAAAGGAAAATAAAATAAAATAAATAAAATAAAATAAACTAAAATAAAATAAAATAAATAAAATAAAATAAATGCAATAATACAAAAGACCACTGACAGAGTCAGAATACAGCCTGACCAGGGTGATGGAAGCAGTCCAGACGAGGTAGTCTTCCTGAAGCAGTGATCCATAGAAAGGTCTGGTAGCTCTGGTCCTCTGGGAATCCAGTGGGTGAGGGCTGCTTCTACTGTCCCAAATCCCAGCTTATATCCAGATGAGAATGCTTGGCTCCTCCCCCTGGGCAGAGCATCTCCCAATGGGATGATGAGTCATGCAGTGGGTCCTTGATGGCCCATTAAAGAGAGATAACGCCCAGAGGGAGTCATCTGTGAGTCATGCACAAGGCATTGATGGGCCATGAACATGAAGATGGTGACAGAATACATCCTAAACTACAACCCAGGACAGCTGGCCAAGATGCTTCTTCATGAGACAGGCACACATCCTCCAGGACATCCAATTGGTCAAGCGTCCATCCTCACATTGGGCTTTCCCTATCTGAGGTTTACAGTTTTTGCAGACATTTTCTCAGGCTCTCTTCTTATTTTTGATCCTGTCTCAGTAACCTCGATGAATTCCTGAGAGTTCTAATAACAAAACTGCAAGTGGTTTGATAATATTACTCACAACCAGTTTGGCTGGTGCATCAGAATGGCCTGTTATACAGATACATTGCCACACCTCGGGATATCCAGCAGAAAAACAATCCCTCACCAGAAGGCAGAGAGAGGGGTGAGGGCCCCCACTCCCAGGCAGTCCCTGTGGGTGCTGCCTCACTCCCCAGGGAACATTTCCCTTCACAGCCCCACTGCTCCAGGAAAACCACACTGGTGGTGCTCCTGCACAGCTGACTCTCGGGCAGTGTCAGTGTTACTCACCTTCCCCTGGGCAGGAGAACAGCCTGCAGCTTGCCTTCCATCGATTTTCTGCTCTGAAGGTTAAGCTCTGCCCAAGGTTAAGGCATCTCAGCACTGGTGATTGGTCTCAGGCTGTTAAAAGCTCCATGATGCATCCCATATTATGTTACTAGCATGCTCTGTGGAGAAAATGTGCCAAGAATTTGCATGCTCTGCTGTCCATGCCTGGTGCACATGAGCTTTAGGTGTCCTTCTGCCATCTCTCATCCTACAGGACCATGCACTACCCTGTGGTAATTGGGAATGAGCATCCTCTGTGGGGTGTGTGCTGCTAAGAACAGCCACTGCAGAATGATCTGTCATGTTAGTAACATTTCCTGTAGTCTGTGCCCAGACTGCTGCAGGCACTTGTTTATTCTTTCTTCTTCTCCATCTGATTTTTGTTTTAGAGTTTCCTTCTGCTGAGATCTTGCATTCTCTCAGCTGGGTTTTGTTTAGCAGCTCAAAATAATGGGGCCAGCAATGCCTGGAGTCACCTGAGAGCAAGATTTCTCCTTCTAAGCTTTAGAAATAAGCAGCACCCATATTCTATCTATGCACTTTCTTACATTGTTTTTTGAATCAAAATCTGTGTGTCTAATGGTCACTGAATTACTCAGTGTGTGAATGTGCAGATCATTTCCTCTCACTCTACTGCTGATATTCCTAAATGGAGCAGTCTTTCCTTGCTTGAATTTGAGAATCCACATTACAGCTTTTTCAACATGACCAGAATTGGATTCTATGGGATGCAGCTTCCCAGAGGCTGGGCTAGAATCCCTCATCCCATTCACCTGGTGTGGGTGTATTCTGTCAGTGGGGAGGTGTGAGGAATCTCATTCCCATCTGGTTCTGTTATTATTACCACTCTTCCTGGGTCTTGCATCACAGATAGAACCTTGCACTTGCAAAAAAAAAAAGCAGAATTTATCTTTTTCTAGGGTAACAGATGTACAGGCCCACACCTCCACAAACCAGCTTTGTACTGAAGGCTAAGAACTTCCTTCTGAGGCATTTCATGCCTGAGGCTACTCTGTGCTTGGAAACAAGTGCCTGGAGAGCTGTTAGGCAGCACTTCTGGGGGCAGCAACAAGGAGAGAGAGAACTCAAGGGAGATGTGAGTTCTTGTCAAAATTCTATTTTTATACATCATTCTCTGGTCAGAACCAGAGAACATCCTCGTGAAGACTCCTGTGTGATAGGTATGAACGTGCTGAGACATTAACATTTGAAGTTAAGCATTAGGATAGTATTCAAAGAAAAACTGTAGCTGAGACTCTAAATAATAGGAGGGTCGACAGAGAGCAACAACACATTCTAACCAACTCAGCTCCCATGACATTCTCTGTTTGTTTCCCACAGCAGGTTATACAGATTCACAGTATAGCTTACCATGACAGGCATACAAAGAATGCAAACAAGCCTATTTATCTTAGTCTTAAGGTGCTGAATTGTCAGTGTTACAATACTACATTTAGAAACCCATTATTCCCTGGGACACCTTAACTGGAATTTTTACTGCACCAGAGATCTGCAGCTTGCCTTACATCAGATTCCCAGGGTCCTCAGGCCTTGCAGGCCACAGGGCTCAGTCTGCAATTAATAATATATATAAATAAATCTCAACCCTCAATCCAAATATAAATCATGTCCTCGCTCTCTAAGAAACTCTGCAACAAAAACCATATTTTTTCTATTATTATGTAAAATAACTCTAGCAAGTAGTAATTCGGATTTTGTTGGGTATGCTGTTGCTCTTGAAGTAGCCAAAGAGACTTTGTGGTAGAAATGTTTTCTTCCAAGTCCTGTGTTGCTTTTAGGGCGGGTATGAAGATTTCCATTTATGATCTGTACAAGAACATTCATCATCAGCTCCAAAGAAGTTTTTGCTGATTTTCTGGTTCATCTATCAAGAAAAGATTAGGGTCATCAGTGTAGGGGGCTTGATATGGTAGAAGTTTTCCAAGATGGATATAAGGCCCTCTATAAAATAAACACGTAAGTACAAATGAATAGAGGTGTTCAGAACTTGATGCCTTTCACCTGTTCTGTTACATTCAGTATCCAGTTCCATAAGAACTCTCCTGAAAATTGTGATTAGACACCTGGTCCGTGAGCAAAACCATCCCAGGGTGGTTTTCAGTATTTTTTCCTCAAACTTTTAATAGTATTTTATAGATTCAGGAAGCTGTTAGTGTAGTTAGTTTGATTTGGGCTCACCTCTGTTTTCATTGAATTAATACCAAAAAAAAAGTGAAGTTTCTGTACATATTTTAAACAGCAACCCATAAAGGAAAAGGAAGGAAAATTCAAACAGTTTTATGCAGTTATTATATCTGATAGTCCTTGGGAGAGGACTGAATGAATAATAGTAGATTGAATCACTTTGTAAACTTCATTCAAGAAACTTTAAAATGATGAATAAATCTCATTCTCTCAGAGCTGATGGTTTGTTTTTCCTTCTTGCCCTTGCAGAGGATGCAAGTTATTTGCTAAGTACAGCAGTAGAGTCATTCTGCAGATTACTTTACCCAAAACAAACAGGCTTTGTTCTTACCTTTCAAGTCTGCAATCTGGTAGAGGTAGGTGTGCATGACAGATTCCTGATAAATAAATGCATAATAAAATGTGGCTAGACTATTTTTCCCCAATGTACTGTAATATCAAAAAGAGCTTGGCAGATACTTTACATTTGCTGTGGCAGATATGCACGTAATTATTCCTCATCCTTGCAATTGTAAAAGAAAACAAAAACAAAAAACAACGCTTTGTTGCTGGTCAGGATTAAAACTGAAGCTTGCCTTTTGGTGGTGACATGAAGAAAAGAATTAACTTTGGTGATAGGAATTCCATTGCCTATCTATTCTACACATTTCATTCACTCAAATTCTTTAACTGGTTTGAAAATCAAATGCAGGGAGGCAGGATTTTTTGAAGCTTCCATAGGTCTCATTACTTTTTAGTGACCTTTTCCTCAAGAACTGGATCCCACTCTTTTTCTGACTTCTGCTTCTGTAATGGGACTGTCACACACAGAAATATCCACATTGTTGTTTTCTTTAGAATTATGCATAATTAAAATTAAAAACTTGCTTCAATGACTGAACAGATTGTTAAAAACAGAAGAGGATGAGATGGGAAAATTCAAAGCCACTGGGTAAATTGGAGTGGAAACTATTGGGGGTGGGAGTTATCCAGAAGAGAAAGGCAGGAGGACAGAAAGGAGAAATGATGGTCAGGAAGGGGGTCAGATATGGAGGGGAAAAATCACAGCAGAGTCTCTGTGGACACAAAAGCTGCATGAATGAGTAAATCTTTGGTGAGCAGCAGCCTTGACCCAGGTGAAGAATCAGGTGTCAGGAAAATATTTTGTGATCTGTATGACTTACTGTGCTATCAGTTCAATTCAGGTTACTTCACTTTTCTTTGTCCTTAATTTTAAATCCCATTTTACCCCTTGTTGCTCTTTAAGCAGACGTTTTGCTTTCTGATCTTGCTTTAACCCAACACTTCACTGACTCAGCTAGAATCCCCTTGTCTGTACTGTTTTGGTTTGGTTTTTCAACTCTAAAAAAGCCTGGTGCCATTTTCTTCATGATTTCACTTTGTAATTTTGGGGGCCTTTCTTTCTTTCTACTGCAGAAATAATTTGTTTCCTTCCTGTAATAGTGAGAATAATTTCACTTTGTATAAATGAAAGCAGGCCTATGATATAACAGAGGAATCCAGAAAATGCTGGTAGCAAATATGAAAATCCAGAGTTTAAACTAGAAGTAGTTTTTTTTGTCAGTAGTGAAACCTTAACTTTTCATAAATGAAAGCCATCCTCTCTAATACAAGTGTCCTTTTCATAAGCAATTACTGTGATATGCGGGTTGTCTATTAAATGGTTTGCTTTAGTTCAGAGACTTCATCTTTTATGACAAATTATTTTTCTAAGAGACCAAAGCTACTTCATTAGCTTCCCAACATATGAGGCAATTATTAATTAGATACATCTTTTTTTCCTTACCAATAAATAATCTAATGCACGTTTGGTTGCAGCAAAGTCTCAGCTATGCAGTAAAATCTTCTAGCCTTGATTTCAGAAATTAGTTTTCTGTACAGAAAAGCATCCCTGGAACTGCTGAGCAATTGTGACCTCTGCTGGAAGCCTTAAAATGGTTTCTGATAGATGGCAACCACTGGAAATCATCATTACTGTTACTTTAGGCACTAATCTGCAGCGTGCTGGGCACTGTACAGATGGATTAAAAGATTGCACACCTAGTCTGAGGAGTTTACAGGAGAAATGGAAAAGGAGCATACAACATAAATAAAAAATATAAATGAAGTGAAAGAGGCAGTGGCTCTTAAACTGCATGTGCTACTTTTGAAATAGTGTGAGATGCTGAGGAATATTCACCATGCTTATGGACATGGTTATAAGTATCCTGATAAGCCAAATACTCCAAATTTTTTAGTTTGGAACAATATCCCTTATCATTGTGTCTACAACAGTGAAACAGGGCTAATTTTTTTTTTTTTTTTTTTTTTTTAAGGAAGAATTCAGTATTGAGTTTCAGCTGGAAAAAAAATGACATTTACACATTATGACAGAGGGAAGCTTTAGTGGAAGTACAAAAACTATATATCCATTGATCTGGGCTTGCCTTAAGCCACCATTCATGATTCCAGCCCAGAGTAAACCACGAGGTGCTCATAAGCCCAGTGTTTCAAGTGATGCAAGTGTGCATCAGCATGAAATGTACAATAAAACAAATACCGTTATTCTTGGAAAGAGACGTTTACTTTTGACAATTTATAGTGAAGAATGAACTGATTGAGGAGCTTTGAAAAATGCAAATGAATTTATGGCTTTTCTTAGAGTGAAGCATTTAGCATCCTGAACATATGGTTCATAAAGGCTTCAGCAACTGTTTAGTGTGGTTAAAAACAGGGTTGTGGGAATTCTAAAAAGCAATGCAGCAAGATCAGAGCTCTTGATGTCAGAAGGCCCTGAAGCTGAGGCTGTCTTGCTCTTCCCTATGCATCCCTGCCTTCTGTGATGATCTGTACAATATGACTATCATTTTTTAAAATGTCTTTGTTATTGTGATTGTGTCAAAATACAGGCATGTCCATAAGAACCTCTTAGGTGCAAGTGTCATGGAATGAAAAACTGACCTGCCTGAAACTCGTTGGAAACAGGATTAGTTTACTACAAAGAGCAGGCCATTTACTGGATGCTCAAACCTGATTGTCACACTTGAAGGAACCAGTTTGCCATCCCAATTAAACCTTCAGGCCTTTGAATAAATGGAAAGCTTCCATTGCTTTTGGTCAAGTGATGAGTTTAGCCTCTAAGTAGCTTACAGTGTATAAGTAGCACTGGAGGAGAAGCGAAAAGATGCAGAGAAGAGCTGAGAGATGGGATTTCTGTCTGCAGCAGGGAAAGAACACTGTGAACCCTCTGCCTGTTCCTTATCCTTCTAGCAAAGCAGCTGGGGAGGGTGTTGTCATTTCTTGAAATTCCCAGAGTGGAAGAATATTTAGAGAAGACTTAAAAGGTTATTTACTGAGGACAGAAACAAACTTGGAATGTTTCTGTTCCTCAAGAGAGTAAGTCTTCAGGCAGTCCTTTTGATGAACTAAATATAACTGAAATATAAATCAAATACCAAATAACAACATTCTTTATTTCTATGGATTTTAACTTCTTATACACCCTATTTATATCAATACGTCTGTTTAATCCTTCTTGACTTTTGCAGGGACCTTGAAGGTGCTTTTTTGCCATCTTAGTTATCAGGCTTGAACAATATGCTTTAAATTATTCCAGATCCTTTCGGTGCAGGTGCAGATCTAATATAAATCAGGTGGTGAAACTGTGACTCAATAGGAATGTAGATAGTATTCTTGGTTTTTTCTTTGCAAATTCTAGAATATTATTTTGTTTCTAAAAGACTTTTTTCCTGGAGGAGCACAGGGGGGAAGTAATATCCTTGAAGTCTTGGTGGAACAGCTGGAGCAGAATTCAGAGGAAAAGATAATTTTTTCTTTATTTTTTTCTTTGCTTTTAAACCAAGAAAGTAGTGTCCTACAGTGATGAAGACAAGGAATTTTACCTTTTGAGATTGCAATGAAGAACCAGCAACTAACAAAAACAGCATAGCAAAAAGAACAATGTAATTTCAAAGCACATGTTAAGGTAAATCCTTTTGAAATTACATCAGCATTCTGCTAGGGAGTAAATAGAGAGGATATTAGTCCTCATTTCCTCATTGCCAAACAGATAAGTGGAACAAGATTGCCCAGTATGATGAGATACCTAAAATCATGTCAGGCTGCCTTTGGAATTGCTAGGGAGAAAAAAACATTCTAACTCAGTCTTTGGAAGAGCTTCTCTGTCATTGAGCCTATTGTGACTTCATGGCCACTCAGAGCCCATTTAACAGGTGTGCCTGAACTGGAGGGAATCTGACTCAAAGTCCAGACAGAGAATATTTCTGGAGATTTCAAGGTAGGACAGTACCTATATTTAATAACTTTAATAATGTGAATAACTGAAATGCTTGAAAATATTGGGAGTTATGTTTCTGATAACTGTAGGGTGTAGAGTCCAAAAGGGGTCATAGGTTAGATTTGGCCACAAGCTGTAAAAATAAGCTTGCAGATGAGCAACTGAAAATGTGATTATTCTCTAAAGGTGCACTCTCAAATTGTGAACAGCTGTATTCAACTCATTTCAAATCTGAGAAACTGCAAAATCCATATAAAGTCTTTGTGAGGACCTAAATATTCAAAGTATATATTGTGCACTATGGTAACATTTTGAAATGGTGGGTGTGAAATATTCCTAATTGAGAAAGCTTTGCCTAATATGAGAACAAGACAAATTATGACTGGCAATAACATAACTGGTACTTAAATTCCAAGCAGGTAGGAACACAAGGTGGAAGGAAATGCATTTCTCAGCCTTGCTTGAAGCTGAGTGTTGCAGGCAGTAAGCACAGAATTATAAGTAATATTGTATATATTTTATACTGCTCCTGGTTCCTGTAGCCTCCTGATTACATCAGTATTCCAAGTCCTCTGCACTTCCTTTGTGGAGGAAACGCCAAGTTTGGCACCTGCAGTTTCCCAGCTTTAAGCCTGATGAAAAGGGAGTGGAAGTGAAAAACCTTTCGTTGTTGTGTTTCTGCTGCTGAAGAGCCAGCAGAGGGAGCCGAAGGAACAAAGCCACTTCCCAGGGTTTATTAATAATGCAAAGGTACGTAAACAAATAAATAAAAGTCTGCCATGGTAGCCTATTCCCTCTAGGAAAATGAGAGGAAAATAAAATCAGTAGCTCTTGAATGGAAAATGGTAAAATCAGTAGGGAAAGGAAACTTTCCTAGTAAACAAGAATGCAATAAAATTAAAATTTTAAAAAATTTAAGTTGTAAGATCTGTAAATCTCTGTCAGATAGGCAGAGAACAAATGGTGTTGCTATGTTCTTGATCCATACCCAGAAATTTGTTGTTTACTTTTGCTTTTTTTATCAATGCTCAGTTTTAAAAAGCAGTGTCTTGACTTTTTCCTTTACATACCATTGTCTTACAGGTGCTGTGACTTTGGAAAAATAGTTGGATAAATTTGCACTGCACTTTCTAACACAGTAGAATAAGTCCAAGAAAATCCTGAGTTATTTTATCTCTTTACTTACCTCAGCAGGACAATCAAATCAGGAGAAAAAGCAATAAACAAACAGGAAAATAAAGCAAATCTCTTCTTCAAGGAGCTACGTCAGATACCTGAGTTGGCTTTTTCAACTTAGACAAGCTCCAGGATCATTGACAGAGCAGTGACAGGGGAACTCAAGTTCCTGCTCAGCTGAGGAGCCTGGGGCACTCTGTTAGAGCACCTTCTTTCAAGTGTGTAAATGTTGCCTGTGCTGGCATCTTCGAGGAACATAATTTTGGCAAACTATAAAAGTCTTGAGAAGACAAGAAGAATCACAAGTGTGTTCTCAGGTGTTTTTTCTTTCCTTGTTTTGAAATATGTATATTTTTTGCTTAATCTTTATGGCACTACTAGTTAAAGAAGGGTTGGGGTTTGAATGAAATTATATCAAAGATTTCCTAAGAATTGGTGGCTAGAAAGATTGGTTAGTATTGAATAAGAATTTTCCAAGAACAATTTTGCTGTTAGAGCCCAATATTGATAGTGTAGCTTGTGGCAGAGTGTCCACAGGGTAAATGATACCCTCTCACTTAGTTTCTTTCACTTGTGGAGTATTAGAGAGCAGCTGCTGAACGAGTGTCAGTGATCTATAGACTTGCTGAATGTACAGTTCATTTCCAGCTCCACACACATTTATTTCATGTTGCCACTTCTGAGTGCCAAGTTTGGGGGTGCTCTCCTTGAAAATGCAAGACTTTCAAGTTATTATGCACACTGTTCTGATTTCCTTTTTCACCTCCATAAATAAAACTGGTTTATGGCTTTGACAACAGGAAAGCAGACCCTTCATTAAAAAAATTCTGAGTTCCTTTCTCCTTCTTTTGGGTCAATAAGCACTTGGCTGCCTGCCTCTTGCAGCCAAGCAATCAATCCTCTTCAGAAAAGACCTAGACCAATTTCACACTTGCTGTGTACTTCATAATTGGCCCAGTTCATTCCAGTGTCAATTTTTTTTTTTTTTTTTGCCATGATGATAATCTTTTTCCAGTAGTCCTAAAGTGTCACCTTGTGGCTTGTACTGGTTATGGATTATATCTTCAAGAGAAAACATATCTAAGCATCAAATACAGAAAAACTCTAAGTTTCTCTCCAGGTATTGATAAAATTAATTTGGAGAGTCAAGATTATTTTATTTAACTGAGATTGCATTATTGGGGTTTACTTTCGAAATCACTGGTGATAGATAAGAGCAAAAATCTACTAAGTAGTTCATAATCTATTTGGAATCTACTGACAGATTTTTCTACGGTTCAATAGAAGTCAAATGACTATAGGATGTGTTAAAAAAGAAACCATAACAAATGTTAGATCTGTAGAATACTAACTGCTGAGTAATAAACCTAATTTTCCCACTACAGTGAAACAAACAGAAATATTTATTTTGAGTGGAAAATGTACGTGTTCCCTATCTGTTTTGCTGGTGGGTAGGGTCAGAGACACAGACACCAATTAAGGAACAGTGGTATTTGCTATGATGTAAAACTGCAAAGAATCACAAAAGGATGAACTAAGCAAGGCACCTAACCATGAGCAAAGAAGTACAAAGGGATAAGCTGAGCTCTGCTAATCATTGTTACAGAAGAATGCCTACAGTGATTGAGAAAGATACATCACCCAATGAAGATACATCATCCAAGTCCAAGAGACATCAGTTGTAGGGGGCAGCTGTCACAGCCAAGGACTGGAGACTCATGGCAGTAACTGGGAACTCCTGCAGTGCCTCCACCTTTGCAGGCCACGAGGTTCCCCACTCTGCTGTGACAGTGATTCAGCTTTCACACTGCTAAACAAACCAGCTGACATAATCTCTAATTTCATTTTCCTGCCAGCTTTCTCCCAAAGCCTGGCCAGGCTCAAGGAGGATCCAAGGGTGTTGTCTTTGATCCCACACCCTCTCGTTAGGCCAGATGTGGCCTTATCCTGTTCTAGATGCAGAAAGGTGAACACGTTTTGCCAATAAATAAACACATATAAAAATACTTTGCTAATGAGCGACTATTTATAAAACATTTAGTTGGAAGGTTCATAGAGGTCAGCTTTGGCTTGGGCTATTGTTCAGGCCTTGGTACTTCACTGACCCAGAGCACAAGGATCTAAATCCATTTGCACAAAGGGCAGTGGAATTAATGCATAGACAAAGATGATCTTTCTGAGATGAGAGTTGCTAATGAAAAATATTCCTGTGTTTCCAGCTCATTTGTGCGTAATATTTTATACAGTATAACATGTCTTTAAAATAGATTTTGAGTTATAAGTTGTGAATGAGCTAGCACCGATACCCACTGTAGTAATGACTTCCAATGCTGCTGAAATACCGCTAAAGTAAATTAGATATTGATTTCTGACAAAATGGAAGATTTGTCTCATTGCTGAATTTTGAACCTTACATATTAAATAAGAATTTGATGGCTGATGCTAAAACTTATTGTTCTGTTTGATGTGTCCAGAGTCCTAAACTGAAAGATGCCACTGCACAAATGCTCAGTCTAAAAACAAACAAATCAAAACAACAATAGCAAACTGTTTTCCCAGTCAGCTCTGCTCTGCTGGAGCCTTGAGTGATGACTCTGAAGTGTTTCCTTCTTGCCAAATCATTTCCTTGGGGTGTCAGGTTATTTCTGCTCCAAGCAGTGAACTAATGGCAGCTGTGACTGGCACTGTCTGTGTTCACACACGCACAGGTGGATTCCTCACTGGCTGACATTGTTCACTGAGAGCAACATATTGAATTCATTATTGCTGGATATCTGTTATCTGCAAATCTCATGTGTTCAACCAGGCTTGCTGATAAAGCAAGAGATATTTTGGAACCAAGAACTTGAAGAAAACAATTGCTGACAGTTTAGCACGAAGAATTTTTAAATTAAATATGTATCCAAAAAATGTATCTTTTTCTTCACCCTTTAGTATTTAACTTCTCTTTTAATATCAAAATTATAAACCTTGTGTCAGAATATGTGATGAGATTCTGCTGAAAGTCACTAGCAATGGTATAAGGATACTGAAATTATTTATGTCAAGTGACATGAAGTTAAATGAGCTAGACCTTGGGTTCAAAGAGAAGATGAGGTTTTATGTAAATTAAAACAGATTTTTACTGGCCACTAATCAAGTGTTTACCTGTTTCCATTACAACCACATTGAGTTTAATCAGTATGCCTTCTAATGTATGCATTTCCCTCGAAATAAGGAGCATATTTGTCATGAATATTTAAATTGGATTTTAAGTCCATGAAAGTTAATTTAAATAAAAAGTGAGGTGGTTTTGTCAGGGTTGAAAGTCAGCATCCTCAGATCCTATTCAAAAGTTGTAAACAAATTTTCAAATTAATGGTCTCCAAAGAGTTCTTCTTATCATTAGGGATAAATGTCTTTAATTGCAAAAGGCTTAAATGTAACTACAGATAATGGAATGCTATCTGTACATAAATATAAGGGTTTTGTTTCTTAGAACTATAAGAGAATAACTCAGAAATGGGCAAAATACAGAGTATTTAAAATATAAAATGTGTAGATATAACTGCACCTTATTCAAATCTCTGTTGATAAAAGGCCTGTGCATATTGATTTCTGTGAATATACATTGTATGTACACAGAAGAGAAACATTTCATGCTGTAAAGAGAAACCGGAATGCAATGAAGCAGGGAACTGACAAATGAACAAGTAAATAATTTTATGTTCTCCAGCAATTCAGAGCACAGCCTGTCCTAATTTGCCCTGTGTTTTCACAGGAAGCAAGAGAGACCACCAACAGCTCAACTTCCTGTGAGTAGTCGATGCTTTATGACCTTTGAAGTTAAGCCCTTAATAAAACCCTGCTTCTGTTGAAGTTGATTCGACACTTATCATGGACTGGAATAAACAGACACCCCTATTATTGCAAAACAGAGCTATGTCTTCTTTGACCCTCGAGGTTTATCTCAGATACGCCAGAGGCAATACAGAGGAGCTGTTTTGGGGGTATAGTATTGTTCATGATGCTCTTTAAACAAGCCCACAAGTCCACGTGAGGAAGGCTGTCAGCAGGCTGGTTATCACTGCTCCTCACTGTCACAGGGGCTGGCAGGGCTGTTCACTCACTGAGTCACTGAAGTGTTGCTGGAAGATGAAGGGCTGGATATAAATGATGTAAATGTTGGTGAATGGATGCACTGTGCTGTGATACTGGCTGTCACTCAGATTCACTGAGCGGAGGAAATGTTATTCCTTGCTGGAGGAGCTTGGGCTCACCAGTTGGAGGGGATTCCTGTTGTGTAGAAGGAATCCTAACAGACAAGATGGACTGCAGAGATGTTACCTGAGGAGAAAGGAGCAAATGGGCAGAGATAAATGTTGACAGGGGTCATTCACAATACATGCAAGTGAGATCTGCAAAGCCATGGAATTGAAGGCAGAATTCCCTGTGGCTTTAATGTAACTGGGGTTTCACTCTTGATTCCTGACCTGCACACTTGCTACTTCCAAGTTCTGACATGTACTCCTCTCCCCTGCCTTGCCTTCAGCTCTTTTGGTTTGACAAACAGCCTTGGCATTGTTTGTTAAACTGACTTCAAGTGTTTTGATCAAGACTTGGCTTAACAGGTCTAGAACGTGTCCCCTTTCTGTTGGAATGTTAGCTCTAGAAGATGTGTGATAATTGCCTTTATTCAGTGATTATTTTACCTCATATTTTCACAGAGAAATTCTCTCTAAAAGAGTTTTACCGTGAGTCATCACTGGCCCAAACTGAATAGATTTGCTCCACTGGCAAGGATGATAGTGTAAGATTCAGACAGGGAATGGCAATGGAGAGGTAGGAATATTTTTTTATTCCTACTCTTGAATACAATCTGGTCTCCAGCTTTTGGCTCATGTGTCTCCCACAAAAAGAAACAATAAACACAGGTTCATTACTTTTGACTTTAAAAAGTAGTTCCCAAAAAACTTAGCTCATATTTAAGAAACAGAATCTCAGTTTTTGTCTCAATTTTATTCTTGCTTTTTAATACAAACCAGAAACTACTGTGGAAAATAGCCCTCGTGTATCAGAGAACCCTAGCAAGTTAAAAGGCAGAGAAAAAGCATAGATTCAAAACTTTTTAATCTTGAGAAAAAGACCATCAGATTTCATAAAATGCTTCTTGTAAATGTTCCTTCCCCATCCCAGTGATGGTAGTTTGGTTTTCCCTGGTTCCTGCCTTCACTGGAGTTGTGAGGAGAGTGTGAGGTGCCTAATGCAGTCAGAACTTGCCATCTCGTGGCACGTTCGTGCACTACCACGGTTACAATTCTTGCCATCAATTAAGGATTTTTACATTCAACAAAGTGTAGATCAGCCTGTGTAGGCCCTCATAAAGGTATCTAGCCTAGCCTCTCTTCAGACAGTAAAAAACCTAATGGGGGGACAGGTATCCATTGGTGATTTATCAATCACGGCAGCTTTAATGAGGCTCAAATGATGCATAAGTTATGCACGGACCAGGCTGGCGGCTCCTCCTCAACTCAGCGGCTCCGGAGGCTCGGCCGGGGGAGAGCGGACACACGGACACTCGGACTGATGGACAAATGGACCGACGGGCACTCGGAGTGACGGACAAATGGACCAGCCGACACTCGGACTGATGGACAAATGGACCAACGGGCACTCGGAGTGACGGACAGACGGACACTCGGACTGATGGACAAATGGACTAACGGGCACTCGGACTGATGGACAAATGGACCAGCGGACACTCGGACTGATGGACAAATGGACCAACGGGCACTCGGACAGACGGACACTCGGAGTGACGGACAAACGGACACTCGGAGTGATGGACCAACGGGCACTCGGAGTGACGGACAGACGGACACTCGGACTGACGGACAAACGGACACTCGGACTGGTGGACAGACGGACACTCGGACTGACGGACACTCGGACTGATGGACAGACGGACACTCGGACTGACGGACAGACGGACACTCGGACTGATGGACAGACGGACACTCGGACTGACGGACAGACGGACACTCGGAGTGACGGACAAATGGACACTCGGAGTGACGGACAAATGGACACTCGGAGTGACGGACAAACGGACACTCGGAGTGACGGACAAATGGACCAGCGGACAAGCGGCCCCGGCGCTCCGGCAGCACCGCGGAGGCGTCAGCAGTGATTCTGCCGCCCCGCTCCGCTCTGTGCCCGCCCCGGCCCGTCCCGCCGGGCGGCCACAGCGGAGCTGGTGACATCTGTCCCTGGGCTCCGGCTGCCTCACCGTGCGCTCACACGTGCCGGGACACTCCCGCGTCCCCAGCCCGGTACCGGATAGAGGCGGGCCCGGGGCGCTCGGCGGCCGGCCTTGGAGCCCACCGAAGGCGAACAAAGGCGTCTCGCCCTGCAGGAGCAGCACGGGGCGAGGTCCCACCGGGGAGCGGCCGGTGAGCGCCGGGGCCGGAGGGAGGAGGGCAGAGGACGGGGCGGGCGGCGAGTTCACACCGATGCTTCTCTTGGCTCGCTGTGGCCACCAAACGCGGACCCTGGGATGGCAGCTCCCGCTCCAGCACCCAGAGTGTGCCGGGACAGCGCCACACACAGCCGTGGGGCCAGCAGAGCCCGCGGCGCTCAGCACGGCGCACAGGACGCTCTGGTTTGCAGGGACGGAGCGGCCCGAGCTCCTCCCCTGCCCGTGGTTGACTTAATGATTCACGTTTTTAGCCCAAGTGGGAAAGGTAAAGGCACGGCTTTTCTCTGGCCGCGCTTTTCCCTTGCATGAACAGCTGGGCCTGCCCGGGCCCCTTCTGCCCTCTTCCACCACCGGGGCAGTTTTCACCACCCAGAGTCTGTAAACAAGAGTCACGCAGTCGAGAAGGCTCCAAGGGCCTCCTTCAGCCTGGCTCTGCAGATGCTGAGGCTGCTCTGGGCTCTGCTGGGGCTCAGCTCTGGGCATGGCTGGGCCCCCTCTCCCCTCACACTGCTCCGGTCAGCTGAATCACAGGGAGATAAGGAAAGATACTTCAAGGGAGATGAGGTTTAACGGAGTTTTATTCAAAAAACAAGCGTAAAAACTAGCTCTCTTACCTAGCATAACAAACTACCTGTCCTGCTAGCATAGGAAACACATAATCACAGAATGATTACATGTGGTGCTTTATTGAAGAGCTCTGGGAGTCGGGGTACAGACCCAAATCCAACTCCAACGAGGGCTCAGAAAGGATACACTTTTATAACCCCTTTTGTTATACAACTCTATGTTAATTATTAAGCCCCCATTGTTCTATTATATACACCCAAGCATGAATTTTGGTAAATATGTTTCCTTGTGATTCTCATGATTCTAGTTTAAGATAATAATCATATTCAGCTACCAACAATCGTTACAATTATATCATCTATCATATGATGATTAGCTACAGTTAACCCGACCTAGTAGAGAATAGTGCTATTTCCAAGACCTGTGTATCTAAGAACAAATCATTCTCATCCCTCTCTTCTCCCCTGATTACCCAGGCAAAGTTACACTTGATTTGGTTAGAACAATAGCATGAAAATGACATCCTGGTTGCAGTGAAGCTGAGGTTCTGCTCCCCGGCTTTGTGGCCTCAGAAATAATTTTTAATTTTAACCCTGTACTATCATAACTAGTATAGCAAACCAGTTGTCCTAGCTAGCATAAAAACTACTACCATAACTAGCTTTCTTAGGTAGCATAAAAAACTAGCTGTCCTAACTACCATAAGTCTTAGCTAGAAAAACAAACCAGCTGTGGTAACTAGCATATCAAACTAGTTGTCCTAACTAGCATAAAAAACTAGCTGTCTTAACTAGCATAGCAAATTGGCTGTCCTAACTACCAAAATTAACTAGGCTAACTACCATGGCAAAAAGCTGTCTTCTAGTGCTGTGTCTCCACTGCTCCCTCAATTGATTTGCTGCAGTGATCAGCGGTATCAGGCTGGAGAAAGGTTTGGCTGATGATAAAAATGGATGCTGCCAAAAGAATAAAGAATAAAGAAATGAAGCATTACTTTCCAAACTCAAGCTCCTTACAGGCCCTGTTGCAGTAGGACAAGGGGAGTGCTTCTAAACTCAAGGGAGGGTCAGTAGACTCAGATAAGACAGAAGGAATTTATTTTTATTTTTTACAAGGAGAGAGGGGTGACTCTGACAGAAGTTGCCCAGAGATGTGGAAGGTGCCTCACCCCTGGAATCATTGAAGGTCAGGTCAGGCAGGGATCTGAGCAGCCTGATCTGCTTGAAGATGGCTCTGCTCATTGTGGTGCAGCTGGCCCAGATGACCTTGAAAGGCCCCTGCCAACCCAAGCCAAGCTAGGATTCTGCTTGCTCTCCATTAGAAAAGCACCAAGGCTGCAGATTACAGGAGGGGACCCAACAAGAAAGCCCCTCCCTTGCAGTGTTTGCCCTGCTCTCCCTTGCAGCAGCTTCTGGGCAGAGCAACACTGCTCCTCACCCAGCTCCAGGCTGTACTGAGGCAGTCCCACAGCAGCACCAGCAGTGCCTGGGTCCCCACAGCTCTGGGCTCCCCTTCTGCCCCATCAGAGCATGAGCCTGGGGAAAAGCCCATACAGCTGCACCACTGTCACACCCACAGCTGCCCACAGCCACTCCAGGGTCTGAGCCCCACACTACAGGGGCAGCATCCTCCTGGGCACAGATGCTGTTCACAGATCACTTTTCTGTACCAACAATAAAACCCAAACCCTGATGCAGCCACAGCTGCATCCAAACAAGCTTGCCCTGCCAGCCAATACCAGTGAGTCCTCTGGGAATTTCCTTCCACCATGTGCAGAGCAGCTCATCCCAGCAGAGCCACCCTGTGCACACAGCCCTGTGCAAACACTTGGACATCTGCCTCTTACCATGGCCAGTTTGCTTGAAGGAGGTTCTCCTTCCACCCACTGTTGGGTGGCTATCCCAAAGGACCAGATGTCTTGGGGACAATAAGGAGAACTGCTCACAACTTCTGGGGCCATCCATTGAGCAGTGCCCACATGGAGCTCTGTTGATCTTGCAGAAGGCAAAATCGGCTGAGGACAAAAACAAATACAGTCAGAGTTAGCTGGAATTAAAAGCTCAAGAAACAGAATTCCCAGCTCTAGGTCTGAGAATGCACTACTGAATCCAGCTGCCAAAGTCCTCGGGGCTGTAGCCAAGGAAATATGCAACTGGTCACTTAAAGATACCCTCAGCTTTCAGGCAATGGCTTTTATTTATTCATTTGAAGCTTTAGATTCAATGGAAGGGACATCCACAAAGCAAAACCCCTCCTGACACCCTGCTCCTCTCCAGACCTCTCTGCACGTTGCAGCTGCTCTCAGCTGGCAGCAGGGTCCGGGCACTCCCAGCAGCACTTCTGGGAACTGGCCATCACTGGGAGGCAGCCCCACACCCACATCCTGGGAACACTGTGCATGAGCAAAGATACCTAATCTGGACAGTGCCCTCCATTCCCAGAAGGATGCTGGAGCTTTTCATGTATCACATGGATTCAATGAAGGAAATCCAGGGCTTGCAGACACTGATATGGAACAAGAAACACAAAGATAAAAATTAACAGTCTGAATATACAACAGAAGAAAAGGCAGTTTACAATTTACAAAAAAAGATGAAATGCAGGATGGAAAAAAATGTTTAACAGTGTTACTCTCCTGACCTGGGACTAAGATAAATTTGGCCTCAACAATGGCAGTCTCTACCAGCTGATGCATCAACATTTTTAGAGATTAAGACCAGGCAGCATATCCTGCTCTGAAAGATATCACTCCATATGCCCTCCAGCAAAATACCTGGCCCTTGCTTCTGTAGAAGTCACCGACTTGAACTTACTCTTGGCCAACTGCCTCAACTTCAGTGTGTTTCCAGGCAGGCTACCCCATGCTCACAGTGTTCCCTGAAAGAAACAGGAAAGGTGCTCAGTCCAAGATGGAGTGTGGAGTTACTTGTGCTATTTAAAGAATTTCCAAGTGCCTTGCCCTGGAAAAGCAAAGATTAAAGATACCCCTTCCAGATGTAACAAAGGCTTCTCCTCCATGGATCCTGCAGACATTGTGCAATCTTCTCTTGGGGTTTTGCAAGCCCATCACTCCTCCCATGGTATCCCCTTTCCCTATTTCCCCATTGGTCATGGGGCCTGGTGTCATATTCCTTTCTTCCTTAGGGTCATTTGCCCCCTTGTCCTGCCCCCGGTACCACCCACAAACCTGAGACCCTATATATAACTGAGAAAACCCACATGGTCCCTCTCTTTGGCTCTGGATTCACCTTCTGCACACTGGAATAGACACTTGCTGGGAATTGATCTGGGGCTGGGAGCCTTCTGCCTCTCTGCTGAGCCAGCCTGGTAACTGTGTGGTTGTGTGAGCTTGATTGCTGCCTGAACACTTCTCAAGCAGTTTCTCTACAGAGAGGCTGACTGGGAGTTAGAAAGGCTGTAGCTGCACTCCGAAAAGACACACTGTTATAATGGAGACCCCACCTTGCAGCAGAGCCAAAATACAGCCCCACTCTCTGGGGTTCTGTTTGTTGCCTCAAGTTTGCCTGCTTTTCACTGTTTGCATTTGTTCTTACGCAGCTTCAAGTAAACTATGTGTATTTTTAGAAATTGTGATTGATTGTTATGTTCACCAACGAGGTTGAAGAGGTGGCTACCTGTGTAGCCAATCTTCACCTGCTTGTAGAAAGTATTTAAGATGGAGTCAGAAAATTAAGGAGAGAGCTTTCCTGCTTGACCTGCTGCCTGCTTCGTCCTTTTGTGTCCCTAACAGCAACAGGGCTCTGAGCCCCTTGTACTCAGGTGGGCAAGAGCAATAAACTACACTGGGACATTCAGCTGCAGAGGAACACTGAGTGCAGCTGACGCTCAGACACACACACCACATCCTGCTCTGACAGACAAAGCAGAGAGCAGACATACTCAGCACCATCAGGCACCTCTCCCCTCTGGCTGCAGGACTGTGCTGCTGTCAGAATGCTCAGCCCACGGTGCCCCAACAGAGGGAGGTTCACTGTCCTCTTCCCAGACAAAACGGTGGCACTTTACCATCGTCTTCCCAAACAGCAGGATGTTCATGGTGCTCTTCCCACACACCGAAATGTTGTCCCTCCTCTTCCCACATTGCATGATTCTTCCCAGCCACTGGATGTTGGCCCTCCTCTTCGCACATTGTGAGATCTTTGCTGTCCTTTTTCCTCCACCACACCTCATCCCACACCACAAGACATTTTCCATCCTTGATCCACACTGCTGGAGCTTTGCCATCATCTTCCAGAATAGTAGAAAATTCACCACCACCTCCAAAAACTTTAGTGGGAAGTTCAGCGTCATCTCCAAGAACAGAGGGAAGTCGACTTTGTTCCTCCTCTCCAGCCTTCTTGTCATTCTCCCCTCCAGCCTCCTCTTTGGAGAGAGACAGAGATAGAGGAGACCCTGATGCAGCTTCTGTGCTTTGTGGACAGACAGTAGTGTGAAGGACAGGATGATGTATGACATTTATGGTCTTATTTATCCTCAGCTGCACATCCAGCTGCACTAAGGAGAAATAGCATTCTGAGATGTTCAAACTAACCGTGGGCTAAAGTAGACATTGCTACTTGTGGTTGTGAATTAGACACTCCACCAAGGCTAAAACCAGCATGTAATTTGCTCTCTTCAAAATCATTACTGCAGCTGTTAAAGAGCTCTTCAATAGAAAAGGAGAAAACAGCCAGGAATCCATTAGCTTCTGCTGCGGCAAAGAGAGGAACTTTCTGTCAGCCCACAAGGCCAGCACTCATCTGTAACAAACCAAAGGTTCCTTTCCAGTCACCAGAGGACGAGCTTCTCGGTAGACATGTGTGAGATGCCCTGCAACGGGAGAGGAAAAATTAACCAGATGCTGTCAGGAAAATAAAATGTCAGTGCTAGAAAATCCCACGCAACAAGACAACCGCAGGAGAGAGCGTTCTGCTTTCACAATATCCCCACAGGAGTCCTTTCATCGAAAGCGCTGCCGCACACACGGGGACAGCGACCACAACGCCCCAGAACACACCGAGCACCGCATCCCGCGGTGAGCTCGGACACACACACACACAGACACACACACACAGAGCCCCGGGCCCTAACACACTCACACACACCCACTGCACCGAGAGCCGCCCAAAGGCCGAGCCTCCCACTGCCCCCGCTGCCCTCACACCCCGGGCTCCCCACTGCTCACCAAAGCGGCCGCTCCCGTGGCACCCGCTCGGCTGTCCCACAGCCTTCCCCGGCCACCGCCACCGGGGACCCTCCCGCTGCATCCCCGCGCCGGGGCCCCGCAGCCGCCACCGCCCGGCCCCGGCGGCCACCGCAGCGGCTACGCGGCCCCTGCCCTCAGCGCCGGGCCGCAGCGGCCCCGCAGCACGCCGGCAGCCCCGGCCCGCCGCTGCCGGGGCCCCCTCACCCGCTTGCGTGGTGTCGCTCAGGTCGCAGCCGCTGCCGGGGAAGTCGCGCAGCTTCCTCCCGCTCAGGCACAGGATGCCCGAGCTGCCCGCCTCCTCCAGGGCCCGCTCCAGGCTGCGCACCGTGTGCGACTGCGGCAGAGCCGCCGCGCCCCAGTGCGGCCCGGACGAGAAGGAGAGAGTCAGGTGCGCGGGGATCCCGAGCCCCGCCGATCCGCTGCCGGGCGCCGTCCCGGGCCCGCTGCCGCTGCCGTTGTTGCCGCCGCCGCCCCCCTGCCCCGCCGCCATCTTGACCGGCCCCTCCACAACAACGGCCGCGGCCGCTGCGCAGGCGCCGCGCGGCCCGCAGGGGGCGCCGCGGGACGGGGCGTGGCTCCGGGACGCCCCTCGGCCGCGACAACCAATCCGCGGCGGCGGCGGCGCCGAAGGGGCGGGGCTTCGCCAGGAGGGGCGTGGCCGTGCGCCCGAGGGCTCGCGTGACGCTAGGGGGCGCTGCCGCGGCTGAGGGGACAGGGACCGGGAGCGGAGCGGGGACATCCCGGGAGAGGGATCGGAGAGGGATGGGGCAGCGGGGACATCCCGGGAGAGGGATCGGACAGGGATGGGGCAGCGGGGACATCCCGGGAGAGGGATCGGAGAGGGATGGGGCAGCGGGGACATCCCGGGAGAGGGATCGGACAGGGATGGGGCAGCGGGGACATCCCGGGAGAGGGATCGGACAGGGATGGGGCAGCGGGGACATCCCGGGAGAGGGATCGGACAGGGATGGGGCAGCGGGGACATCCCGGGAGAGGGATCGGAGAGGGATGGGGCAGCGGGGACATCCCGGGAGAGGGATCGGAGAGGGATGGGGCAGCGGGGACATCCCGGGAGAGGGATGGGGCAGCGGGGACATCCCGGGAGAGGGATCGGAGAGGGATGGGGCAGCGGGGACATCCCGGGAGAGGGATCGGAGAGGGATGGGGCAGCGGGGACATCCCGGGAGAGGGATCGGAGAGGGATGGGGCAGCGGGGACATCCCGGGAGAGGGATCGGAGAGGGATGGGGCAGCGGGGACATCCCGGGAGAGGGATCGGAGAGGGATGGGGCAGCGGGGACATCCCGGGAGAGGGATCGGAGAGGGATGGGGCAGCGGGGACATCCCGGGAGAGGGATCGGAGAGGGATGGGGCAGCGGGGACATCCCGGGAGAGGGATCGGAGAGGGATGGGGCAGCGGGGACATCCCGGGATCGGAGCCCGGGACGGAGGGAACCGGAGCTCTCCTGCGCCGGGAGCACCGGAGCCTCCGCGGCCTCTGCCTCGCAAAGCCGGCAGCGGCAGAGCCGGGCCCGGGCTGAGGAGCCCCGCGGGCGGCAGCAGGAAAATCACCAGGAATCGGCCGTGGCCGAACTAAGGGAAGACGAGCGAGCGGCTCACCCTGAACGGGGTGAAGGAACACTGACAACAGCCCCACAGACACCAATGCCCGTGGTTCAGAATGGGCAATGGGGAGACAGAAATCAGGAGCCTCTTGCAAGGTCCGGGGCCCAGTTACCCGAATAAAATGCTACAGAGCTGCTGGGATACTGTATGGGTGGATATTTGCCTCCTCGACCGTGTAATCAGTCCTTGTCAGGGGCTGCATATTTATCTTCCAAAAATTGCTCTGGAGCTGTGATTAGGGAACACCAAAGAAAGCCTCCGAGACACACATTTTAATGCAATTGTCCTAGGTTTCATAAGCACAATCTGCTTTTAAGACCTGAACCTCAGGAAGATCCTTGCATTCTTGATCATTTGGGTTCGTTATCTGGGGTTTTTTTGCATGCACATCATGCCTAATTTGGGGATCTAAGGGAAATTCCCTCTACACGGGGTATGGAAGACACTGGCCTTCAGGCAGCACCAAATCCTTGACAGACAGCTGAGCCATTGTGGATCACCAAAGGATCTGCCCTGAAATACCATATGGGTAATGTCTGGGTGAGATTTAGTAGATCCAGAGCCTGGATCAGTGAGCAGCTCCTGAAGAGTGAAGGGTTCAGTCCTGCAGCAGTGCTGTGTGCTTTTGGGGACATACCTGTCCTGGCACACACATTGCCCTTCCAGCAAAGAGCTCTGTGTGCAAAATGCAGCTGTGGGGGAAAGGGGTCCCATTGCCACCTGCAAATAGCGTGGTGTTTGCTTCCTCTGGCCTTAGCTGTGGCTGCTGGTGGGGGCTGTGGGATTCAAGCTTGAAGATGAATATCTGTGTCTGTCTGGTTGGGCCAGAGCTTCTGCTCTTGCCCTGAAAAAACTGATTGTTCCCTAGAAAATACAAGGCAAACCTATATAAACACTGCTGAGTCCTGCCCTCGGTTGAAGTTCCAGCCAGAGAGGGTGGAGGGTGAATAAACTCAGGCTGGTGTTGGGCCAAGTGTGTAGGATGATTTTTCCTGCAGACTTGGAGCAGGGAGGGTATGATTGCTCTGCAGCTGGCAAGAGTGAGGCAGAGCAGGAGCCAGGACCAGCTCCAGCACATAAATTCTGCTAAACATTAGAGATAGTTGCTCTGAGTTTCCAAAGCATGTGGCTCAGCAGAGGGCCAGTTCAGAGATGCAGATTGGTTGTCCTCCCTCTCAGCCACATCACTCATCCTCTTGCTCTTCAGATCTTAAGCTCTCTTTGTATGAAATAGACAAATTGCCAAAGGGTTAAACTTTTATTGTCTCCAGAGTTCTCGTGTATGAGGAGCCTTTTTTCTTTAACCAAATACTCACTGTACCTGCAGGTGCTCCGACAAAAAGCAAACCAAGCTTGCTCCAACTGCTCAGACACACTCTCACATCTTCAAAGAACTGAAGTTTCCCCCACCGTAGGCTGGAAGCAATGTCTGAGGCTCTTCCTAACAGCTCACCGACAATTTCCAATCTGCAAACTGTACTGAGCAAATTGCTGCTTACTGAGGCAAAAGCTTGAAAGCTGATTGCACATTCCTGCGGTAGAGCAGATTTACCTGTGGGGGTCATTTATCACCTCCAGTAACTGCAGAACCAGAACAGATGTCTGGAATGCTAAAGTTTAATTACTTTTACTTATAATGGATTTCACAGCCTTTCAACAGTTCCTTTTCCCCGTGCCCTGCTTTCTTTGTCATTTCACAAGCGCAACCAGAATGACTAGTCTAGTGGCAGAAGGCTCCCCAAACCAACCTTCCTGGCACAAAGAGCAGTAAATCATAGCTGTGCCATCCCTCAGCTTCTCCTCTAAAACAGAAATTATTGCATTTTCTCATTTATTATGGAAGCTGAGTACAGGAAGAGATGGAAACACTCAGATGTTGTCATGAGACTGCACAAGACAAACATATTTTGTTGCAGCCATGCCAGACAGAGTCGAGCTTCAGGAGTTTGAAAATTTCTGAAAATCCCACACTTCCATGAAGAGCTTTCACTTTGAAAGTCTTTGTGGTTACCCACATCTGCTCCGGATGAGATGAAAACTCATAAAAAAGACCTCAACAAATTTCATTTTAATGCCCTGAGGAATGAGATCTAGATCAGGCTTTGATGTATCTAACTTTCAACATGGAATGCAAGATGTGGTTACTCCCAAACCTTGCAGTGAGGTAACCCTTGGCACAGCTGGCCCAAGGCATGCTCAGGACAAGGAATGGGAGCTGTGTGCCTGTCCTGCTGCTCTGCCCGTGCTGCTGCACCTCCTCTCAGCCCTGCCCAGCACCAGCTCACACCCCCGGAGCTTCCCAGGGCACTGCCTTCTGCAGCCAGCCAGACGGGATTATCTGCAGGGTTGGTGTGAAATTGATGGTGACAGCGGGGACAGCAAGAGCGGAGTTACCTCTGGCACTCTGCAGCGTGTGCTGCAGGCTGTGTGCCAGGGCAGGACATCAAAGCACAGTGACAAAGCCCAGGTGCCACCCCAGGCGTTGTGCGGAGTGATGCTCCCTCGACACCTCCACGGTGCTGCCAGGCAACACAAGCTCTGGGCACCTATGGCTGAGAACAGGGAATGTCAGCTGCAGGGAGAGCCCTGAAGCCTTCAGTGTTCCTGAGTTCAGACCCCTGAAGCTTTCAGTGTTCCTGAGTTAAATACTTGGAGTGAACACAGAGCAAGGCTTTCAGTCTAGACTGCCATTTGTTTAGAGAAATTAAATCCTCCTGAAATGTCAGCACTGACCTTTTTTTGCATCCTTAGAGACTTCCTTTTGCTAAAAGCAATTAAATGAGAGCTTTCCTACTGTTCTTGCTGTGCTTCTTTGTAAGGACACTCAGTACTCCTCCATAGGTGAGACACTGAGGTAACACAATCACTGTTCCTTCAAGACTCCCATGATCCTGGTGCCATCTCCCTGATGCCTCTTCAAATCCTTTGTGTTTACTTTGCTTATCAGCACATGCTCTGTGTGTCATGGATATTGCTTTTCTTCTTTGAGACCTGCAGGTGTACACAGCTTCCCACAGGCAGTTAAAATAATCTCCAAATACCTGGATTCAAGATTCATACTAAAGTGGCACCATCTGGCCCATTTTGAAAGTAAAGCAGGCAAATTATACATATATTCCTTCTTAGATCAAAAGGCAAATGCCACACCATCTCTGCTAAAGGGCAGTCATTTATCTGAAACACCATTTTAAAGAGCTAGAAATAGCTCAAAATACTCCAGCATCTGATGCTTGAATAGAGAAGAAGCAAGCAGGATTCTCTCCAGCTGCCTTGGCAAGCAATATATGTCTCAACGTCTTTTTGTACAGACCACAGTGGCAGAGCAGATCCATTAATGAGAATATTCCCAATACCTTTCCCGTTGGGAGCATCTGATTCATTGCACAGCTAGCAATGCTTCACTGAGCAGGAGGAAACACACTTCTGAAGACAGTGGGGAGGGGAGCTGCTCCCCTTAAAGATGCCATTTCAATCCCCACCAATGCCTGCCACATCCACTGGAAATACCTTCTTGTGGTGCTGCAGAGGCCTTTTTCCTTTGCTGATCATTTTGATGTGATTTCAAACAGGATTTATCCTTTTATTCTATTTTGAATGACTTGTTTGCTGTGCAGTAGCATACTTGCCTTGCTTGTTTCTTGGAGACATTAGAAATGTAGCCCATTCAGTGAAGGTTTACTTTAACACCACTGAGAGATCCCTAAAAGCAGCATAAATGTAAACTACTCCTACATGACAACAAGCAGCACAGCCAAGGGTTGTGTATCTGTGGATCTCCATTTACTGGAATGTTGCTTGGCTGGTTACAGATTGCACTGAAGCTTCCAGCTCCCTGAAATCCTGTACATGTGCCTTTTTTATGGGATGACTGTGGGACACTGTGCATAGTCCAGAGGTACAGCTTACGGGTGTTATAGCAGTGGTTTTACATGTACAATTTTAATACACATACACAGAGAGAGGAAGAGAAAAAGCCAACAGCTCCTCTCTAAAAACTCAGTTTTGCTTAGGCTGCATCTGCTAAATCTGTAGGAAGTAAAGCAAAGATTTTGTCGTTATCTGTGGTTGATCTTGTTTTCCCTAAGCAGAGCCCAGTGATGTGTGCACCTCAGCTATTTTATAGCAGACAGTGGCTGAGGTATACACAGCAACCTTCTGCATAAAAACTGAACTATCATCATCAATGCAGTTCATTCTGGGAATGGCTAAAATAAAGAAATATTGGTGTAACTAGAATTTTCTTTGAAGAGCCTGAAGAAGTGTTTTGCTTTTCTTCCATCTTCTCAAGAGGATGATTTTCAAGTGGTATCATATGGTTGAAAGGCCATGTTCAGCATCTAACAATAAAACATAAGCTCTTTCTAGTGGTGGTTCATCAATTTTGGAGCAAACTATTGTAGCTGTACTGCTACCAGTGCTCCTCATGAAAAGCTGAGAATGGTGGTCCAGGGGTTCTCATAAATTAAAAGGCCTAAACCCTTGTGGGCAAAATACAGTGTCACAAAAGTGATCAGAGTTGAATTAAGTGATTGTTTATGCTTTGAGCAATTCTGGGAGAGGCTGGAAAGCTTCCATACCCTCAGATAAAAAATTTGTGCATGCAGATTCCAAGCCTTTCCTTGACGCATATTCCCAAATCCACAAGTTCCCAAGAAAAAAATCCAAACATTTATTAGCAATTGAGTCATTTCGTTTTGGGTCCATTTCACTGAAAGTGAACAGTCACATATTTTGCAATTTTGTATTAAATAACTGTGACATGAGGTACCCCTGGGAATGAAAGACAAAGTGACCAGTGTTAATTTTGAGATCATGGCAAAAGATTTCTTACAATCATAAATCATGACAAGCAATTTAACATGCAGAAGGTTCACTACATCTACTTAGAGACCAAGAACACATTTCAGGTAATACAAGTGCTTGACTGCTGGCATGTGTTCCTTTTCTCCACTGAGTTTATTATTGCTTAGTTTTAACTAAAAGCCTTCTAGTGTTCCTAGGGCTTTCATTAGATGACAAGAAGAGCATCTAATAAATTGAAAGGCCCAGTGCCCCAAAGTAACACTTGCTCTTTTGGAACCAGTTGGTCCTGCCTGTGCCTGACAAGGGGAGGGAACACCTGGCACCCTTGGCAGAGGTGTCCCAGTGCTCTCTGAGGGCTCAGCTTCATGGATTTTTGCCACAGGAACAGTGAGTCAACACAAAACACTTTTAGAAGAAAGTATAATATAAATACTTTCCACCCCCCTGTTTCGGTTTTACATTTGCCAAATTTTGTTTATTAACTGGGAGATAGGATTTTGGGAGAAAAAGGCATACCTTACAAGTAAAAACAGATAGATTTTATTAACATGCACTAAAGAAAAAGAGAGAGAAAAAAAAAAAATGAGACATTCAAACACCTTCCCCCCCCCCCCCCCATCTCCTTCTGTTCCCTTTCCCGCTCACTACAGAGAGAGAACTATGATTTCCAGTCAGTTGCCACCATCTAAACACGATCCTGCATCACTTTGGGAGAGGAGCCTCTCTGGGGTTATGGAGAACACACCACAAGAAAAGGTCTGGTGGCTTTCACAGATCTGCAACCACACGGAATTTCTGCAGATTCTGTGCAGTCCCATCCATATAACAGTTTCCCAAGCTGTTTATGGGTTTCTGCATGTTTGGGGTATTGTTTTAAGAATGCTTTTCTAGTACAAAACAGAGATTCTCTTCTATCTCAAAAGAAATAGAGACCTCTTTGTTCTTTCCCAAGAGCCAGGGACATATTCTATCCAAAATTCTCAATTAAAGCCCATGTATATCAATACACACAACCCTTTGGCTAGAACTTGCATTCCCCCAAGCAGCATTAGGATATTACAAAAACAGTCCATTTCCCCATAATTCACACCCAGAGAAGTTCAGTAAAAAATGTCCATTTCCTCCATCCCATCTTCCAATGGTCTTTCTCAGTTCTTTCACTGACTTTGTCTCTCTGCATTTCAAATCACTCTGTCTTCCATGGAGGAGGGAAAAGGGCTAAAGTCTTTGCCCAGAGTTTTTTCCTCCTCTCCAGCTGACTCTCAGAACTCCAAGGCCACAGGTGATGGGGAGGAAGGGGGAGAAGGAGCTGCTCAGGAACACTGATGGATGAAACCTCCTCCAGCCCTGGTCAGATCTAAAGCGACTCAAACTTGGATCAGCTCCCTGGAGCTCCGGAGAAAAGTTCTCAAAAGTCTCTCCTCCTTCAGACCAGAGGCTCCTGGCGCAGGGCCAACAGCACCCATCTGAGATCTGCAGCCCTCCTCCTCCTCCTGTGCCCATCGGAGGGGCCGGGAGGGGACAGAGGGGACACGGCCAGCCCTGGCCACTGTCCCACAGGCACGGCCCCACCCCGAGGTCTGGCCCCAAACTTCTGACTTAGGAGGTGACTGACTTTTTCCTCCTTGCCAGCTGGAAAAGGAAAGGGCTGAGTCACTTGGGACTTTTGATTTAAGACTGGTCTCCAGAGATGTGGAAATATCACTCTTATTCATCAGCCAAGCTGTCAATCCATGCTAGAACTTCCTTAGGAAACAAAAACTTTTCACATTCATGCTAAACCACCACACCCCCCTTCTTCATTTCTTTTTTCATAGTTTGTCTATTAATCTTGCTTTTTAGTTGTGAAAGTCACATTCCTGACATTCCTTTTTTAGGACGCAGGGTCAAGTCTGTCTGCCACTCTGCAGTCCTCTCCAGCACAGGGGGATTGTGCTCTAGAGGAGGTCCTGGCTCTTCAAGCCTTGTCACCAACTCCAGCATGTGTCACCTCCACTGCTGATGTGAGAAATTACTCAGGACTGAGATGATGGCAGTGCTTAGACATACTAAGCAAATGGGACACTTGCCAAGATGTTAAGAGTCCACAGACTGGTAGTTGAGAGATAAGAGCACATATCAGCTCATACTTCCTAGATGAAGAAATTTGGCTTGGGCCGTTTTATGACTGCCCTTAACGCTATGTACTTGAAAGAAAGCAACTGATGAAACGTCTCAGCTGGTGAAGTGGAATTTGCTACAGAAGCTGTGTTGTAATTCCATGAAAAAATGTCCTCTGAATATTTTAAGTTGCCATTTCTATACTCTGCCTTTGTCTCCTTTGGTCTCAAATGTTTGTTTCACTAAATGTGATCAAATACAAACACTCATCTCACATCAATCTGCTTCCATGGTCATTCTGCAGCATCACTGCCAAATAGAGCAAATGTTATTTGTTGCTCCCTCAGCACTGTTCTATTATTTTCTTTTGTGAAAGAACAACTCCCTAAACCAACACTTTCAGAAGCACTTGATCTTTTCAAGAGCTATACACATACCAGGAGGCAATTCTTGCCCTGATTGATCTGGGTGTAGAAATTTCTCTCCCATTTGAAGTGCAAAGTGGGAAAAAAAAGCCGAAAAACTGTCCTGAAAACACAAAACATGCAGATATTGTTCACTATTTATGTGGCCCCTATTAAATATGTGAGAAATTTATTTCACAGCATTTATCATTTGGAGACTTCAGAGGAAAAGCATGCTCCTCTCTTGATGCATGGCAGCCAATTGGAAGATAATGTTCTCCTATCTCTTGTTTATTTTTTCACCTGCTTTTAAAAGTACAAGATGGTTTAGCTCTCATTTTGTACTCAAACTGTAGAATAGCTTCGGTGCCACAACCAACGTGACAGAGACTGAAAGATCCCCTGAAGAATCCGTGAGTGATCAGGATGCTGCCCCAAAACCAATCCCGAATGGGTTCTTCCTCCTCCAGGCGATCACAAATACGAGAAAAGACTTCATGCACGAATATGAGCCACGAGTATCTCTGTTTGTAGAGTTGCCTTGTTTTTTCTGGTCTTCAGAACGCAGCAAGGTCATTCCGTGGTTCGCACGGCTCAGAATTGACCGCCGGGTTGCGAAGATACATCTGCTGCTGCCATAAACGCTGGGGGAGGAGGATTCGGGGGGAAAAAAAGTTAAGACTGTCAGCACAGAGGCTGCGGAATGGTGCTTAAGGCAGACAGACAGAGGGGAAGGTGCTGGCGGAAAGGATCAGGGAGGGAGCGAGCGCAGGGCTGAGCGCAGGCGGGGAACTGCGCTGGCTGCGGGCGGCACCGGGACCGCGCACCGCGGGAGAAGGGAACCGGGCACAGGGACAGGGAGAGCCGGGCACCGGGACAGGGAGAGCGGGGCACAGGGACAGGGAGAGCGGGGCACAGGGACAGGGAGAGCCGGGCACAGGGACAGGGAGAGCCGGGCACCGGGACAGGGAGAGCGGGGCACAGGGACAGGGAGAGCGGGGCACAGGGACAGGGAGAGCCGGGCACAGGGACAGGGAGAGCCGGGCACAGGGACAGGGAGAGCCGGGCACAGGGACAGGGAGAGCGGGGCACAGGGACAGGCAGAGCCGGGCACAGGGACAGGGAGAGCGGGGCACAGGGACAGGGAGAGCCGGGCACAGGGACAGGGAGAGCCGGGCACAGGGACAGGGAGAGCCGGGCACAGGGACAGGGAGAGCGGGGCACAGGGACAGGGAGAGCGGGGCACAGCGGCCGGGAGAGCCGGGCACAGGGACAGGGAGAGCGGGGCACAGGGACAGGGAGAGCCGGGCACAGGGACAGGGAGAGCCGGGCACAGGGACAGGGAGAGCCGGGCACAGGGACAGGGAGAGCGGGGCACAGGGACAGGCAGAGCCGGGCACAGGGACAGGGAGAGCCGGGCACAGGGACAGGGAGAGCGGGGCACAGGGACAGGGAGAGCCGGGCACAGGGACAGGGAGAGCGGGGCACAGGGACAGGGAGAGCGGGGCACAGGGACAGGGAGAGCGGGGCACAGGGACAGGGAGAGCCGGGCACAGGGACAGGGAGAGCGGGGCACAGCGGCCGGGAGAGCCGGGCACAGGGACAGGGAGAGCGGGGCACAGGGACAGGGAGAGCGGGGCACAGGGACAGGGAGAGCCGGGCACAGGGACAGGGAGAGCGGGGAACAGGGACAGGCAGAGCCGGGCACAGGGACAGGCAGAGCCGGGCACACAGGAGGCAGAGCCGGGCACACAGAAGGCAGGGCCGGGCACACACACACACACACACACACAAGGCAGGGCCGGGCACACAGAAGGCACAGCCGGGCACACACACAGAAGGCACACACAAGGCAGGGCAGGGCGGGGGCCGTGCGGGGCCGGCACATTCCGGGCAGGCGCAGTGTGCGCACAGCGCTCCGGGCCCATGGAGGCGGCGGGGCCGCAGCCCGCACCGGGCCCCGGGGCCGAGCCGCAGCCGGGGGCCGAGGAGATCGACATGTCCCTGGGTAGGTGCGGGCCGCTGCCGGGCGGCGGGGCCGGGCCGGGCCCGCGGGGGCTCCGGGCGGGCGGGGGAGCCGCCGGGGCTCCGGGCGGTGTGGGCCGGGCCGGGCTCGGGCCCGCGGTGGCCCTGTGAGGGTGGCCCTGTGCAGTGGCCCTGTGAGGGTGGCCCTGTGCGGGTATCTCTGTGCGGTGGCCCTGTGCGCGGTGGCCCTGTGCCGGTGGCCCTGTGCGGTGGCCCTGTGCGGGGTGTCCCTGTGCGGTGGCCCTGTGCCGGTGGCCCTGTGAGGGTGTCTCTGTGCGGTGGCCCTGTGCGGTGTCCCTGTGCGGTGGCCCTGTGCGGTGGCCCTGTGCCGGTGGCCCTGTGAGGGTGTCTCTGTGCGGTGGCCCTGTGCGGGGTGTCCCTGTGCGGTGGCAGCACCAGAGGAGGAGAAGGGGACACCTGCGCTGGGCTGCGCTGGCAGCGGGCCGGAGCTCACGGGAGAGCGGCCCGGGGGGCTCGGCCAGAGCAGCCCTGTGCCTGGGGAAGAGGAGCCGTGGCCCCGCCGTGCTGCTATTTATAGCGGCTTGCTCCGATGCTCGCCATTCCTTTGGCACGGGGAATGTGGAGTGTGCATAAACAACCAACAACCGCCCTGTCGTGAACCCCGCAGGACTGCGTTCTGACTCACGGACCGGAGATCTTGGTGGATTATCGTGTTGGCCTTTCGGCTGTAAAAGTCCACCAGCACATTTTGGTATTGGATCGGCTTCCTAACCGAAACTCTGTGTCATTTCTTCCCAGCAAAGAGCCATTTGTCGGGAACAGTGAACATTTTCCGCTGCAAACTCCATCTGATCCCTTGGCTTATGCACGCGTATTTTAGCGTCTCTGTGAGGAGCTATAGCAACAGCGGACCCCTCATTTGTGATTTATTTTTCTCCCATAATTTTGCACACCCTTTTTCTCTTTGCTGATGTGTGGTGCTCCCTTTGCTTTTGCTCTCCCTTAGTGCTTCTCTCGGTCAGACCTCCTGTGCTCCAACTCCATATTCCATCCAGAACACAGCTTACTCAGGGTAGAAGAGAGAATTGGAAAATGAGAGGCCCCTGGTGAAGAACTTTTTCCATCAGGTGGTTTTTCTGTGCTTTCAGATACATTTGTGCCTTACATGAGTTAGCAGTCACAAAAGAAAAACCTGCAGGAGTTGCTTTAAAGCTGCTCTGGTAGATCTAATTCTGCCTGGAGGGCATAGATGTACCACAGATGACCTCTCAGAATCCCCTTGCAGCCTTGTGTAGTAGTCCATTACATCCCTCTGTTAACTCCATCATGTTTATGGGCACAAAAGGCAGAGTAACAACTCACTCACACCCGAACAAACAAAAATCTGAAAGGTGACAGATCAGGCACCTGAGCGTTCAGCCCCTCTCATTTCCTCATGCTGTGGACAGCCCACCCTTGGATGAGTGTGGTCACCTCCCTGCAGAGCTGCAGGGATGCTTTTAAAACACTTCAAAGCATCCTCTGCTCCAAATCACACATGTCTCAAAGGCACATTTAGCTGAGACCATTAGCAAATTCATCCCAAAAGCATGGCCCAGCATCTTCCAGCCTGTTCTTTTCCTGGCAGACTTGAAAGCGAAATCACAAAAGCAGCGTGTTCTTACATCTGCTCTCATTTTTTTTTTCCTTGGGCATCGTATTCATTTGGACACAGGAGTTTCTTGCTAGGAAATGACATTGGACCAGTGCTGGAAGGATGATAATTCATGGTAAGCACCCACTGAAAGCTGATGGTGCTTTTGTCCTTTGACTCCAGTGATACATTAGGGAGATGGAATAGCCACTGCCTGGGAAAGGTCCTGTTTTGGACACTTCATTTCTTGTGAATATGTTCAAGTTGAAACATTTCTGCCTGCAGCTTCACAGATGTGCCTTTCTTATTTGCAAAGTATTTTCTGGAAGATTTGAGGTTCAAAGAAGGATATGTAGGAAAATAGGAATTAATGGAGACACATCCCTTTGCCATTCCTCTTCATCAGAACAGCTTGAAATAAGAAGATCCCATTGATTGCAGACCAGCTGATTGAGAATGGAGAGGCCTGAGCTGTTTCTTGATAGAGCTCTGCATCTGACACTACTTTATGCATGATCCAAGTAGCTCAAGAGCTGTCACATCCTCCCCCCCTTTGCCCACCTTTCCTACTCAAGTCAGACCTTCTCAAAAAAGTTCTCTGCCCTGTCCCTGGTGTCCCTGCAAAAACATCTTCCCCTATGCTTGTGGGAAGCCTGCAGGATCAGCTCTCTGGGTGGACAGGGTCTGAAATCTCTCTTCTGCCCGTGCTGGGGATGTGCTGGATGGTGGCACGTTTGTAAATCATCTGCTGCACTCTAATCTCCAGCCTGCAGGAACCCGGTAAACTGATCCTATAGTTTCTAAGCTAAGCTTAATCTCTCATTGTGTGTCCAGCGTTGCTCACAGAACAGCAAGCCCCGTGTTTAGCACGGACAGTTCCAGGCACCCAAAGAGGGCATTGCTGTTCGGTGGAAAGTGCAGTTTCTGTGGATTTCTCCTCATTTCATTGCAGATGACATCATAAAGCTCCACAGGAAGGAGCAGACAGATGCCAGTGCCGCGGGCGACAGCAGAAGGCAGCAGGCCAAGAACAGGAGTTCAGCCTCTGGGTATGGGCGGCCCCAATTCCGAGCCTGGAAGCAGAGGAATTTGCAAGGTAGATGGGCCCTTGAGACAGCAGAGGCCTCCCAGGCTGGAAAATGCTTTTTTTTAGCAAAATCCAGCTCTTAAATCCTTCTGTCTAATTCCTGTGTGTATATAAGATGCTCTCAGGCCCTGATTAGCTTTTCTCCCCGTAACAATGGAATATCAGGGGCCTTTCAGGGCATAATTCACCCATTTCTCTCCCTTCCACTCTCTGATGAATTACTAATTTAAAGTGACTTAATATCTATTCTCTATTCCCTTGGCTTTGCGTATTTTAATTATGCCTCTTCCTAATCCTCGTTTTCCCAGAGCAGACTTAAATTATCCAAATTACCCCTTCAGTAACTGTATTTGATAGCTCAGTTATTAAAGCTAAATTGTCACTTTTGCCAAGCATGCTATTTTTATGGTGAGGTTTTTTAATAATACCAAGTGATCACACCTTTGTGTTCTTCCACTGGTTTTTACTTACCAAAGTTATCTGCTGCCTGAAATGCTGTCTCCATGAACTTATTATTTTTAATTACTGCTAAGTCACTCCCTTTAGATTCAAGTGATATTTTGCAGAAATATCTTTGCAAGTCCTAGACTGGAGTGCCAATCACACATCAGGACAGTGGGATCGCTGGGAGCAATCCTGCTTGTCTCTTCTCTGCCTCCCACCTTTGTGTTCTTGGTGCCTACCACACAGTGTCCTACTGAGGATTGTTCCAGTTCAAAACATAATGATGATAAATGCCCTCAGCAAATTGATTTTTCTGTCAAAACCCACAGGCTTTGATAGTCTCCCACACTCAAGCAATTACTGCATCCAGAGGCAAATCCAATAAAGTATTTTTCCCTGTTCCTTAGATGGGAGAACTTTTCTCTTAATTCATAGAATTATTTCTGGTAGTTTTTGTGTTTTATAGGTTTTCAGTGAATCTGAATTCAGCCCTGCCAAGTGCAGAGACCTGCCATGCTGTGTGGTGCTGATTGTCAGTAGCAATTTGGGGAAGCTCAGCATGACTGGGAATTTAGCCCATAATTCATCAGGGGCTCAGTTCATTTTGGTCCCTGCTGAAATGCAGTCCCTTCTGGGCTGAGATGTGATAACCATTATCAAAATGATGATCTGAGGAGCCCAGCACTGTAATGACAGAGGAGGGGGAAGGGTATTAGGCTGATTAAACCAGCAAGCAAAGTGCTGTTAATCCCTCTTGGAATATGGTTTAAACCTTCTCCCTGGTGGGGGAAAGAATGATTTTTAATGACGAGAAATTTGAATTTCAAATCTCCTTGGAAAGAAGAGTCTGTCAGACATGGGAACTTGTGCCTAGGCTGGACTGGCTGAGCAGAAGTGCCTTTTGGCCATCCCAGGTGTGTTCAGAACCAGGCTCTGAGCACACACACGAACATGGGATGTGCGTGGGGGGGTTCTTCCTCAGCTGCTGAGATGCTGTGGGATTTTATTAAAATGTTCTTACATTATTAAATATCTGCCAGACCTTTTGCAGACATGAAGCCTCCCATGTGTCACACTTCAAGACACAGATGACAGAGTGAGGCCTTGGTCCCCAGCTGGTGTGGTGGGGTCTCCCCTGGAAGCTGATGGCTCTGTCATGTGTTATTTGTGTTGGGTGAGCTGTGCCTGAGTGCACTGCTGAGCACAGGCTCTCTAATAGGAACAGACTGACAGGGGCACCATTTTCCAGTCAGGGCTGCCTCCTGCAGCATTGCCCTGATGGAGTATCCAGGAAAAGCAGCTGAGCTCAGTCTCTTGTCCTCTGCAGGGTGTAGGAGAGCTGTGCAGCAAGGCTTGGTGGGCCAGCCCAGCAAACAGGCAAGAGATAGGGACAGGCCCAGGGTAGAGGTTGAAGAGAAACAAAACAGGGCAAAACCAGATGGGGAATAGAAACAGGAGAAAAAAAAAAATCCAAGTGCTATTGGCTACAGCAAGTCCACATCTGATCAAAAAGAAACAGTTTGCCAAAATTGAATGTTTGTCATGAGAGGAACATTTACACACCTGCACTTCTGCAGTGAGAGGGCATTGTCTGCAGAGGAAATAACAGCTGGCCCCAGAGCTTGTGAACTGTGTTGTGGTTTTGTATACATTCCCCCCAGCCAGCACCATGGGCCACAAAGCACCCCAACATGGTCTTTGGGATCTGCTTCCCAAGGGGCTGTTCTGGTGCCCTTTTGTTTTAGAGCCAGAGCAGCTCAAAGCATCTTGAGATGTGTCCCAGTGTAAGCAGTTCAGGCTGGTGCTGGCTGGTGTAACACCCTGAGGCTGGAGCCTTCATTCCGTGTGGCAGTGGTGGCCCCTCACAGCAGTGCCACTGCTGCCTCAGAACATTTCCAGTTGCTCCAGGTCAGTGTAAATTGCTGTCATGTAAGATCAAGATATGCACTTCAGAGCTCTGGTTTGTGTCAGTGAGGTTCTGCTGTGAGATCCAGGGTTTGAGTGCACTCTCCCTGCCCTCTGCCATGCACAGTTTTATACACCCCCAGTGTGGGGACACTGATACAGCAGCTGTTGAGGGCAACAGGCTCAAAACACAGGGGCTGAATGCTTGAGTGACCTTGCAGCTGGGGATGGCAAAGTCTGAAGTAGCAGTGAAGGAAAGCACAAGTGTGCTGCTGTTTACCCTCTGTGTGCATTGAGAAGTGGAACATCTGGTTATAGATAATGCAGGTGTTTGGTAGATTTGGGGCACCCTTCTGGGCATGCCTGAGCTCCCTGCCTTGGTACAGAGATCAGAGCCCAGCATGATGGTGACTCTGCAGGATAAACTGGTGTGAAGGGCAGCAGCCTGGTGATTCTCCAGCACTGGGCCAAGCCTGATGGTGCTGGAGACTGTGCCCAAGTGGCTCTGCTTAGGTGTTGTTTCAGGGATCTGCTGCTTTGTGAGGTAACAGAAACAAATTTCCTCCTGGAATTCCACCTGTGAGTGGTTGGTGATTGTTGTTGTTGTGCCTGTGTCAGCTCACACAGTGACTCAGAAACTTGCTGTCTCATTACAACTACAGAATTTTATTATGTGGGGTAATTAGGTTTGGAAGCACTGTGCCTCAGTCTGACAGGGCTTTCCTCTCACTCAACACTGCAGCACTCTTCAAAATCATCAGCAGACTTAGGGGAAAAGCTAAAATGCAGGATGTGCAGCGGGTGTGTGTGTATCATGGAAGAGCAGGAGGAGGTGCCCCCTTCAATACAGGAAGTTATGGTGTGACATGCTAAAAGAAAATAAAAGTGTATATATATATATATATATATATATATATATATATAAATATAAATATAAAATAAAATTAGGCCATGATGTGGGCCCTCAGAGCTATTTCCGGCTGCTGTGGGGTTGGCTTTAGGATGCTCAAGTCACGTGTATATCTGTATTTAAGGCTTTTTCTGTTTCACAGTTAATTCATAGCAGTGTGAGCTCTGACAACAGATTGACAGGTCTCCTGATGTGGGTGTTCCTGCCTTACGAGGAATCAGAATTGTGAAAGTCTTTTCTCTCCCGTATTCTTTCACATCAAATATTGTGTATGGCAGTCCTGTGTACAATGACAATGCTGGAGAGACATCATAAAAATTAATTAATTTAATATGAATGAGCGTGACTTTTGCCCCACTACTTGTGTAGCTACTCCTGTATCACATTAAATTAACCTTGTAATTTATTTACAAAGCTGTAGTCATAAATTGAATTTTGAAGGATGCTAAAGTAAGAGGGCTTTGTTTTTAGGACCCAACCGTTTCAGAAGAGGGTTTGGACAGCAACAATTCAATCGGAGACAATTCAGGAACCCTTTGTCTGGTCGCAAGAGAAGAGCAGCTGCTGCATTCGATGGAGTGAGCCCTTTAAATCGCCAGGCATCAGCTCAGGAGGTAGGGGAATAAGAAAAGTCTGGCTTTTTCCAAATGTCAGGTAGAAATCTGCTCAATTTTGTGATCCTGGGTCACCCCAAAGAAGAACCTACATAAAAAACATCATCTTTTATTGCCTGTGCACAGCACTTGTATGTGTGTGCACAGACATACATGCATATGGAATATCAATTTTCCTGTTGGTTTTATAAAGCTTCTGACTTAGCATAATTTTGCCCATGAGTTTTGCAAAAAAAGATTTTTTAAAAATTCATCTCAAAAGGTTTAAAAATATTTCCATAAAATTAATTCCGTGGGATCTCATGTTACTATTACCATTTAGAGGAGGTGTGTTAAGATTCTTTGTTATTTGTTTTCCACCCAGAGCATTTTCCAAGTTCCTGTGGAGTCAGAAGACAGACTTGGTGACTTGTCAGGTGACTGGTTCAGAGACATACTTTCCACCAGAGACACTGATTCCCAATGCTGTGACAGTGTGAGGGGTGGCTGGGTTTTCCTGCACTGAGGAAAATCCACTCAGTTAGGAGGTCACAGATGTTCAGTAAGCTTTCTGAAAAAAATGCAAGTGCTGAACAGGACAGCACATTTAAGTGAATGTGTTTTAGGGGTTTGAATAAGAAAGCCCTAAACTGAGCATGCATGTGCAAGGAGTGAGGTTATTCCTGAAAAGGAGACCAGGATGACTCAGATACTGAGTGTAGCTGGTATTTACAGAAGAAATAAGCAGTTGCTAGGAGGCAGAATTCTACAGTAGCTTCCACTTTGCAGGAATAAACCAAGGGGGAAGAATATGGAAATACCCCTCAGTTAGTAGGTACTAACAGTGATGGTAGTTCAGCAGACTGGAGCCTGGGGCAGTTTGTGTTGGAGCTGCAGGACAGACACTGCCAGACACTTCTGGTGTGTTCCATGCATCAGGGTGTGGTCCAGACAGTGCAGGTTTCCAGACAAGAAAGAGGTGATGACCAGAAGAAAACTGAGCAGGGCCATAATGCACGGCTTCTGTGAGATATGCTCTGCATGGACTGATTTATTTTAATTCTTTGGTTTCTGCAGCATTAGAAGGAAACATTCTCCCCGGCACTTGTAGTTCCATGGCTAGGAATCGAGGCAAAGCACTGACTGATTGTTGACAGCAATGTCAGCAGCAGAGAGCAGGACCTTGTGTGCTGTCCTTTGTCCTCACCCCCTGTTCTTCTGCCAAGATTGTGCTGCAGGTGACAACTGCTGAGGTCTCACTGCTCTTTCAGGGCAACAAGAAGAGCAGTGCTTTTGCCAAAAGCAGCAGTGGGCAGCAGGAGGAACAGCCACAGCCATCTCCAGGCACCAAGAGGTTCAGGGAAGATGCTGCCAGCATCCGTGCCCCAGGGAAAAGGTAAAATCTGTGGTAACGCCAGGTTATTTTGGTTTTCTGTGGTTTTTACCTGTGCAGCTCATGGGGTTCAGCTCTCAATATGTGCCAGCTGGGCATGGCTACAGCCATGTGCTTGTGCCGCCGCAGAAAAATACCCCTGGGTATGTTAGAAAAGCACCTGGAAACAAAACAGCCTCGTGCTCATAGTTAATAATGCTGATATTAATCTGTCATTTTATTTCAGGAAGCACAGAAAGTGTAACTTTTGTATTTTATTAAACTTTGTCGCTTTGGGGAACACTTCTGAAGGGTATTAAATGCTATTAAAATAGGATTTATTTTCATGCAGGCAGGAAATACAGATTCCAGCCATAAGGGATGGGCAGGGACAGGGAGTCTGTCCCAGTGAGGGGCTGCAGGAGCAGACTGTGCCCCAGGAGCTGTGAGGAAGGCAGTGTGCCAGGTGCTGGGCACTGTCTCGATGCCTGTGTCATCAAGATCATTATGTTCTCTGAGCTCAAAAGGAAGCTCCTTGCAATCCTTCCTCTGCTCTGTGCAGAACAGGGACAGAATAACATTGAGAGGTCCTTTCTGACCTGATTTTTTTCTGTAATTTCCTCCCATGCTTTTTTGCTTTTAATGAGCAAAGCTGAGAACACACAAGCTGTTGCCTCATTTGAGCGGAAAATCAAGTTCCTCTGAAATCCTTTGCTGGCAGAAAAACCTGTTGGGCTGAACTCGGTAACACATAGCCTCATTTGCTTCTTACACTGCTTTTAAAGACCAGCTTGGGTTAGGTATTTTGGCATTACACATTAGAGAGACCTGGTATCATCCTCACCTATTTCTGTCTCTCCTTTACCAGCAGGCCTTTCTTGCTGAACAGGGGATCAGCGTTCCAGCAGAAGCGCATACAGCAGTGGTTCTACAAAGCCCACTTCCAGAGAGGGGTCGGTATTTGAGACGTTTCCTCTGCACTCTGCTGGTAGCTTTACCATTTACATTTTACCAGCCTTTGCCCAGTTGTAGCTTTGCTTCCAAAAGTAACTGGGGGAGAGAGGTGGATGAACTGAATCCTGCATGTGTTGCTAGGAAAGTATTTGCAGGTAATTGTTAATGCAGCTTTTGGTATTCTGGCAGCTTGGAAGTTAATCCTGGGAGGGTGATAAAAATAAACTTTGGAGTTTTTAGAGCAGCACAGGCAGGGCCAGGTAAAGCCGTCCTGTACACATCACTGTGCCAGTGGGAAACACCAAATTAGCATGTTTCTCGACAGCTTGAAAGGAGGGAACTCTTGAGATACACCAAACAGAATCCTGGGAAAGGAATCACTGTTTCTGGGAGCTAATTCTTTGAAGTAATTGTTTTTACATATATTTAACCGCAGATGGAGTCTCGAGGAGAAGGGAAACCGCCAAGGATGAGAAGGTAATTGGTGAACAAAGGCACAATGCAAATACGAGGTGCTCTTTCACGCTTGAAGCTGGATAAATCTCCCTGTCTCGGCAGGTGGCAAGTGAAACCCATCCCTGGAGCAATTCTGACGGTTTCTGTACTTAATCCCCAGGCAGGCCAGACCAGCTCGTAAGTAAATGAGGTGATTTGTTAGGGTGGGAGCCCTACAAAAGCCATTGCAAATCCTTTTAGCATTATTGCAGCTTCACTTCTGTAATGAGTGTGCAGTGAATAGGGTTCAGACCCAAAATGGTTAGCAAATGATATTCTTTTCCCAGCAAATGAGAAGGAGATAAAAATCTCCTGTATTTACCTGTAATTACATGGCAGTCTGTAATCACCGCGCCCTCATTTGTAATGCAGAGTGAGGAGAAATGGAAGCACCGTTGTGGGAAGAGGTGGCAGGCTGGCTGTGCTGATTTTGGGGTGTTGGGAGAAACAGTGTGCCCCAAAGGGACACCTGGTGCTTGCTGTGGAAGAAGAGCTCAGAGGCTGGAAAGGGGCAGCTGCAGGATCTGGGACTCAGCTGGGGGCAGAGAGAAGGGTGGCTGGGGACACTGTGCATGTTCCGGGTGCAGAGAGCACCCCTCAATAGCCTGGGTGTGACAGTCCCCGGTGCTGGAGCTCTGTCTGCACGGCTGCTCTCATGGGACAGGTGGAGCGTGTGGGCGTGTCCTTCACTCCGTGCCGATTTGCAGGGGGTGGGAAGTGAGCTGCCTTAGCATGCAGAGTGACTGCAGCTCTGTGCTCTCCCCAGGCTTGGATCCAATCGCCCATTCCTGCGAAGCCAGAGACCCCCAGCACGGGTGGCCAAGCCCCAGCCCAAGGGGGTGCTGCTGAGGTTCAACTTCCGCGCCATGGCCAACCAGGTAGAGGATTGTCGACGGGACAGGAGTCACCTGGCTCCCTGCAGCAGCCCTGCCACTGAGCTCTTAACGTCACACTCAGGTTTCTGGGGCTGCCAGCTGGGTTTATCTAACACAGCCTGGGAGGAAAGGCCCGTAGCTGTGTTGGCCAGGTTGCTCACAAAACTGAAGGCACTTGAGAAGACTGTTCAGCAACTACAGACTCAGCCCAGTTTTCCCCACTCTGATGGCCTGTCTTGGCCTGTCCATGTGCTTGCTTGGAGCAGGGAGGTCCTGCTGATGAGTAGTCCTGGCCAGAGGGGACTGTTTCACTGTCAGTGCTTCCCATTCCTCAGAGACACGTGGCACTTCTGGGCTTTGCTCGCTCTTTGCTTTCGTGCCCTTCTTGGTGTCACATTTTACACGGAAGTATGGTCCAAGAGCCCTGGGGCAGCTGGGAAATCCTGCTCCACCTTCTTCATTGCCGGCGTTTCTTGTCTGGACGGTTTGGTTTTACCCGATGCCTTGTGCTCAAATGCAATCTGCTTGCTCCTGTTCTTGCCGAGGATGCCCTGTGTCCCGGGGCTGGGAGCTGCTTGGAGGTTTTCCAGCCGCACACAGTCTGTCGAGCTCCCTGTCTCTGTGTGCTGAGTGGTTTAATTGACTAACCAGCTGTGAAACAACAGCCTGACTGATGGGCTCTAATCAATACCCCGCTACGAGTTTGGCTGTGCTTTGCCACAAGACAAGGGACTGACTCGCTCTCGCTTTCCCCTGCAGACCAGCCTGACGCTGGATGAGAGGTTCTCTGGTCTGAGGAATAAGAGGCGCTTTACAGCAGCCAGGAGCGCTGGACGGACGGTCACCATGCCTTAGGACTGCGTGCTTGTCACGGGGACTGCCTGTGACAGCCCAGGCACCATGACTAGGGCTCAATAAAAGTCGCTAGATTCCCTTTGAGATAGCTGATTTGGCACTGTGCTGTCTCCTTCCTTCCACACAAGAGTGAATGAGTGATTGAGGGCAGGGAGAAGGCAGGATGAGAGTTTGGGCCGGAGCACAGGGTAGGTGGGACGTGGGCAGGGTGGTGGAGGGGAGTGAGCAGAGATGGATTTGCTGGGAGAACTCTGCTGGGAAGCTGTAGGGCTGGCAGCAGCCCTGTCCCCCTGCCAGGGCACCCTGTGCTGACCAGGGTGATGGCTGATAGTAGGAGGCTGCACCACAGAGCCTTCCCTACATTGTCTGGTGGGTTTGAGGATGCTGTGTTGCCCACATGGGTGACAGAGGGAAGCTGGGATGCTCCAGCTGTTTGCCCAAATTGTGCTTGCAGGCATCCCTGCCCAGAGGTTTGCAGTGTAAGACCACTCCACCCTGAAAACCTGGTGTTTTGCCCTGACAGGCCTGAGCACCTTGCATTTTTCTGTGGATTGCTGTGCTGTTCCCACTGCTGCTGCAGGGATTGGTGAGATGTGCCGTGCGGTGCTGCTGCAGTCACTGTCCTCAGCAGGGAGCACAGACTGGCTGCCCCAGCCCAGATCACATTTTCCAGTGCTGAGTAGTTCTGCATTAGAGTTTTTGTAGTTGCAGCTCCACCCATGCTCAAAGCAGCAGCATAATCAAACCAGCAGCAGCACTCTGATAAACACTGGCTGAGATGTTAATGAGCTGGGTTTAGACATTTGTTAATGAAACCCTGCTCAACCCTGAGTAACTGCTCCATTCTCCATCCACTGCTAGAACCCAGCACTGAACATGCTGGACACAGCCTGTTACTGGGCTCTAAGCTATACCTACAACAGAAAATATTTGAGAGAGTGCTTTACATTTTACACCGAGCATCTTCAACAAGAGACTGAACTTGGCATGACTTGGCATTGGTTTTATAGGAATGTGTGAAATGTTAGTTGACCAAGCAGTGATGTACGAGTCCAGTGCACTGAATAAAAAACTTAACTTGTCAAATGTCACCTCTGGTTATTTCCTTTCCTTCAAGAGCTCTTTGGTGCAAGTTCATCTTCTCAGTGTGACACTGCATAGGCTGGTGCTTTGGGAGAAACTGGTCCCCCAGTAGGTGCCCACCTGGAGGCAGTTTACTGCTTTAAGAGCTGGCTCATAAAAGCAGTATGAGGTTTTCAGTAGGTATTTTGTGAAATCTTTGCTGTGATCTCTTCCTGTGAATCCAGGGAATGATCAGATTTTTCAGGACAAGAGCAGAAGCTCTGGCCCAACCAGACAGACACAGATATTCATCTTCAAGCTTGAATCCCACAGCCCCCACCAGCAGCCACAGCTAAGGCCAGAGGAAGCAAACACCACGCTATTTGCAGGTGGCAATGGGACCCCTTTCCCCCACAGCTGCATTTTGCACACAGAGCTCTTTGCTGGAAGGGCAATGTGTGTGCCAGGACAGGTATGTCCCCAAAAGCACACAGCACTGCTGCAGGAATGAACCCTTCACTCTTCAGGAGCTGCTCACTGGTCCAGGCTCTGGATCTACTAAACTTCACCCAGACATTACCCATATGGTATTTCAGGGCAGATCCTTTGGTGATCCACAATGGCTCAGCTGTCTGTCGGGGATGTGGTGCTGGCTGAAGGCCAGTGTCTTCCATACCCCATGTAGAGGGAATTTCCCTTAGATTCCCAAATTAGGCATGATGTGCATGCAAAAAAACCCCAAATAACGAACCCAAATGATCAAGAATGCAAGGATCTTCATGAGGTTCAGTTCTTAAAAGCAGATTGTGCTTATGAAACCTAGGACAATTTCATTAAAATGTGTGTCTCTGAGGCTTTCTTTGGTGTTCCCTAATCACAGCTCCAGAGCAATTTTTGGAAGATAAATATGCAGCCCCTGACAAGGACTGATTACACGGTCGAGGAGGCAAATACCCACCCATACAGTATCCCAGCAGCTCTGTAGCATTTTATTCGGGTAACTGGGCCCCGGACCTTGCAAGAGGCTCCTGATTTCTGCATCCCCATTTCCCATTGTGAACCACGGGCATTGGTGTCTGTGGGGCTGTTGTCAGTGTTCCTTCACCCCGTTCAGGGTGAGCCGCTCGCTCGTCTTCCCTTAGTTCGGCCACGGCCGATTCCTGGTGATTTTCCTGCTGCCGCCCGCGGGGCTCCTCAGCCCGGGCCCGGCTCTGCCGCTGCCGGGTTTGCGAGGCAGAGGCCGCGGAGGCTCCGGTGCTCCCGGCGCAGGAGAGCTCCGGTTCCCTCCGTCCCGGGCTCCGATCCCGGGATGTCCCCGCTGCCCCATCCCTCTCCGATCCCTCTCCCGGGATGTCCCCGCTGCCCCATCCCTCTCCGATCCCTCTCCCGGGATGTCCCCGCTGCCCCATCCCTCTCCGATCCCTCTCCCGGGATGTCCCCGCTGCCCCATCCCTGTCCGATCCCTCTCCCGGGATGTCCCCGCTGCCCCATCCCTCTCCGATCCCTCTCCCGGGATGTCCCCGCTGCCCCATCCCTCTCCGATCCCTCTCCCGGGATGTCCCCGCTGCCCCATCCCTGTCCGATCCCTCTCCCGGGATGTCCCCGCTGCCCCATCCCTCTCCGATCCCTCTCCCGGGATGTCCCCGCTGCCCCATCCCTGTCCGATCCCTCTCCCGGGATGTCCCCGCTGCCCCATCCCTCTCCGATCCCTCTCCCGGGATGTCCCCGCTCCGCTCCCGCTCCCTGTCCCCTCAGCCGCGGCAGCGCCCCCTAGCGTCACGCGAGCCCTCGGGCGCACGGCCGCGCCCCTCCTGGCGAAGCCCCGCCCCTTCGGCGCCGCCGCCGCCGCGGATTGGTTGTCGCGGCCGAGGGGCGTCCCGGAGCCACGCCCCGGCCCGCGGCGCCCCCTGCGGGCCGCGCGGCGCCTGCGCAGCGGCCGCGGCCGTTGTTGTGGAGGGGCCGGTCAAGATGGCGGCGGGGCAGGGGGGCGGCGGCGGCAACAACGGCAGCGGCAGCGGGCCCGGGACGGCGCCCGGCAGCGGATCGGCGGGGCTCGGCATCCCCGCGCACCTGACTCTCTCCTTCTCGTCCGGGCCGCACTGGGGCGCGGCGGCTCTGCCGCAGTCGCACACGGTGCGCAGCCTGGAGCGGGCCCTGGAGGAGGCGGGCAGCTCGGGCATCCTGTGCCTGAGCGGGAGGAAGCTGCGCGACTTCCCCGGCAGCGGCTGCGACCTGAGCGACACCACGCAAGCGGGTGAGGGGGCCCCGGCAGCGGCGGGCCGGGGCTGCCGGCGTGCTGCGGGGCCGCTGCGGCCCGGCGCTGAGGGCAGGGGCCGCGTAGCCGCTGCGGTGGCCGCCGGGGCCGGGCGGTGGCGGCTGCGGGGCCCCGGCGCGGGGATGCAGCGGGAGGGTCCCCGGTGGCGGTGGCCGGGGAAGGCTGTGGGACAGCCGAGCGGGTGCCACGGGAGCGGCCGCTTTGGTGAGCAGTGGGGAGCCCGGGGTGTGAGGGCAGCGGGGGCAGTGGCGGGCTCGGCCTTTGGGGGGCTCTCGGTGCAGGCGGCGGGACGGGCTGTGGAGGACGTGGGGCTGCCGTGTCGGGGCTGCCCCGCTGGGCGCTGGGCGCCGGTTCTGCGGCGTGAGTGTGGGGCGAGTGTCCGTGTGCAGGTGCGGGCTGTGAGCGGCGAGCCGGAGGTGCCTTGGGGAGGTGGGGGCCGAGCGGCTCTGAGTGAGCGTGTGCGAGAGCACAGGGCTGTGTGTGAGTGTGTTAGGGCCCGGGGCTCCGTGTGTGTGTGTGTGTGTACAGGGCTGTACCGGGGCACAGACACTCCCTGCACTGCCCGGCCGTGCGTGTCCGAGCTCTCGGTGGTGTGCTCGGTGTTCCGGGAAGAGGAGGACTCCGTCCCCCCGGGTGGTGGGCTCGGGGCCGGCGCTGTGGCTGTGCCCGGGCTGCCGGCTCCGGGGCTGTGCCGGCAGGGAAAGGGCTCCGTATCGCAGTCTGTGTGCTTTCAGGGAACAGGGGCGGTCTCAGGGAATGGGGCATTTGTCCCCGGTTTTGGTCCATGGGTGCTCTAAGAATGGGGAATTGCAGTGGTGTGCGGGAGCGGGGTGTGCAGGGTGAGGAGAGCGATTGAGTTTTCCCTCGGGGGAACGAGAGCTCGGTGTTGTGGTTGGGTTCCACCTTCAAAGGTGCCGGATCCCTTGCAGTAGAAGCTGTATCGCCTGGGGTATCGCGGTCCCAGTTCAGCGGGAAGATGGTGCCAAGTGCAAGGGATGTGTGAGCATCCAGCAGTGAGCGTGGAGAGCTTGATGTGTTCACTGTGTTGGTAAGTGCTTGGATATCGTGAGTGTGGGCTTGGATTTCCCCAGGCTTTTAGGTGAAGTAAACATGGAGGCATTTTTTTATTCGGTTCCTAGAAAACAAAGGTACATTTTTCACGGAGGTTCTCTCATATTGTGTCTCATCTCCATTTGCTAGTGGGTTATTTTGCTGCTGGGGTAGTTGCTGAAAATGGAGCATTTAAAATAATATGCTCGTCGACAATATTACTGAGATGCCCAGGATCTTTTGTTCACAAATACGAATGACTTTTGAAAATGTTGTTTGAGTGAATTAACGCTGGGGGCGGGGGGATTGTTTTGGGGCTTTTCTTTCCTCATGGCTTATGAATAGCTGGCATATTGTTTGGAATAGGAGATTGTCCACGGTGGTACCTGGAAATCAAAAGAGCTTCCACGAAATAATGGAAGCTGGGGTTTTCCTTGTAGTAGCATAAAAATGTATTTAGCAATGTTGTCGGTTACTGCTTTGTATAGATATTGAATAACCAAAGCACTCAGAAAGAAAGAAGCATTGTAAGCATATAAGTAATCTGTTATTAAAAAGACTTTTTGTATCCTGAACTTGGAGCATCAAGGGTCTGTACTTTTTGTTTGCTTCTAATTATTGCTGTGTGCATTTTGGTAGGTTGCTTTTGTCCATTTATTTTGAATTTCAGCATTTGAGTCAGAGTTGTCTGCAGTGATGTTGTCTCTCTATTTTAGTGTGTAGGAAAACCCAGTCATTCCCGTCAGGATTGAATTGTTACCGTGAATGGTGGTGTGAAAATGTTTTAAGGGCTGTCTCTGGCAGAAATAGCTTTATTGCTTGCTGCTCTAAAATCCTGTACTCAAATAGTTAATCTGTGTAAGTACCACCTCGGGAGAATCCTGATTTAATGTAGTCCTGGTTTATGAATGAATCCCGGTGAAATACAAATTTCAGACATCTTTCAAAAGATGCTTGTGAACAAAAGACCTGTAGTCTGTATTTTGACTTGATCTGTAGAAATTTTTGTCAAGTGGGTAAACGGTTTTCTGCTGGTGAATCATGGACATCCTTGACAGTGTCAGTGTGGCCTGGAGCTGGATGGGGAATTAGCAGCTGCCTCAGAGGCAACAGTCAATTATTGGTATTTCTGTAGCAGTTATCCCTCTTTCACATGCAAATATCCCTATGAACAAGGTTCTAGACTGAGGCTGAGGCATAGGAGGAGATGGGCGCTTGGGTCACAAATCTCTGTAGAGTTTCACTTTCTGTTTTAAGTCAGCGACTCTGAAATTCAATTCTGTAGTACTTGAAACAAATACTTTAAAAAACAGCCTCTGGCCATTATGGATGTAAACAGTTTCTTTTCCATATCACCAACCCTTAGGCAGTAGGATCTGCAGTGTTACTGTAAACCCAGAATATTCTATCTTTGTATCAGTAAAGTCAGCAAGAGCTATGTTGAAGCACAGCTTCTGTTGATTTATCAAAAATAGCTTGGGATTTTATTTTGCATCTAACTTACATAATGGCTTGCCAATACTTGATTTGCAAATACTGAGGCATGCTTTTCAGTATTCCAAATGATGCGTCTAAAGCATAGTGACCCCAGCTGGCTGTTTAGCTCTTTTTGTTTGTTTTTAACTGTGAATTGTCCTTACAGCACTTTGGCCAGAAAATCCTTACTTTATTATTTATCTGAATTTGTCTTCTGGCTCCCCAAACAGATCTTCGAGGAGAAAATAAAATAGTAATTCTTGAGATATCAAGAGATGTCTTGAATATTCCAGTAATTTTATGTGTAATTTTGCTTCTGTCTGTATGAGCAGCATTAGGCCCCCTGGCAGTTAAATAGCTGAGTCTATCACATCACTGTAATCACAGTCTGCTTAGCTGGAGAGTTGTGTGTTTGCTGTTTTATTTTTTAAAGCTAGTTCAGGCTGACAATATAGCACAGGAACCTGAGCCTACTTGTGCCTTTAGCAATTTGCTCCCTTTTTACTGAGTACCTTTAAAAAAATCAGTTTTGTAAATACAAAAGGTGTGACCAACAGCTCCAGAAAAATGCAGTAGTGCCATCAGGCTCATTTGTTTATGGCTTTGTCACAACAGCTTCAATTCCCACTTCTTAATTATGAGGGAACTCCCAGGCAATTTTAAGTAGGTGAATGATTGCCTTTAAATAGATGGATGTTGAAATTTCTCCTTTCTCACCTCTGCTTCCTCCCCATAGCATGGAGTGACACCAGTGTCCCTCAGTATCACCTGGGAGTGAGCCCTCCTGTCCTGGCCAGTACCAGGCTTGGCATTGTTACAGAGGCCGTTGTCACCTTTACTTGCATGTCTCTCTTTTTTTTTATATCCTTTTTCTGGCCCTTCTAAGCTATACTGTCATTCAGGTGATTACAGATTAAACCCCCAAGGCTTAATATTGAGTGTGAAATGCATAAGAATGTTAATTTGTAATGCAGTTCTGCCTCTACAGTATGCACTTCTAAACCAATTATATCTTCTTTTCTGAATAAAATTATTTCTGTTGGTGGAGTGAATTTTGATTAAATTGAGAACAGCAGTAACTGAAGAGCAACAATAAATCCAGTATTCACCTAAAAAATCAGCATTCATATACGATGTATATCCTAAATCCCGGTTACATTCTGGAAATCAAACATTGCAAAATGTGGCTCTTCAGCAGCATTTCCTTCAGATTTCAACAAAAAGAGGAACACAGATTCTATGTTTTTTGGGGGGAGAGGAGCTGGTGTTTATGCTCTGAAATGCGTCTGATGCAAAATCTGGAAGCGACACGTTTATAAACAATGATGGAAGTTTTCTGCAGTGTTCTCACAGCCTGGCCAGTGTTTAGGCAAAGCGGAAATGAGCTCTGTGTGCTTGAGGCTTTCTTGCTGAAGGCCACTATAAAGGATCCTTGTTAAGGATACTTGGTGTCATGGGCAAGTTCAGTTCACTGACTTGAAGTTAAAGAAGCTGATTATTACTATTTGCCTGCCTAAAAGGATTGTGTTGTGAAGAATACCACTTATATATTAATTTAATATTCAAAAACCCCAGTAAATTTAGTGTTACAGTCTTATCTGAAATGCTGACCTACAAAAAACATGCAATGTGTAATTTTTTGACTTTTTACCGTCTTCATCCATCAAAATTAAGTTTGCCATTGCATTGACTGTTTTTGTTTTGTAATATCCAACTCTAATGTCTGTAGTATTTCTGTGTTTGATCAACTAAGGAACTTTTTTTCTATTTGTTACTGATTATTTGCAGAGGGGGCAAATAATTTAGATTGCGCATTGTATTGCAAAACCTTGTAAAGAAAAATGGAGTAGTTTTTGCTCCTTGAGATACTCTTTGGTGAAGTGTGTTCTCCCGTTTCAGTTGTGCTGCTTTGTTGGAGCTGATTCAAAAGTACATACTCATACTCCCAGAAAGGTTGGCATTTAATGCTGAAATCTGTCCTTAGCAAAAAGGTAACTAAATCAGGGCTGAAGGCTGGAGCTCCACAGAAAATGTGAAGTTATTTGATACATTTTTTTTTCCCTGTCATGAGTGGAATGGTATGGGAAGAGAATTCTGAGTTCTTTGTTTTTTTGTGGTTGTCCAACAGTCTAATATTCATCATTCTTCCAGCCTGGGGTTGTTTGCCGCTTGCTAGGAGAATGAGAATGTGCTGACAGGTCTAGAGAAGGTCACACACTTCAGGTGAAAATAAAAAATAAAGTCTTATTCTCTGGTACAGAACTAAAATAGTTTTGTGCTTGGCAGACACGATTATCACAAATGTGTTTCCAGGTGTCAGTGTATGACTTCTGAAAAAAGAGTTGTGTAGTTAAAAGGCTTGAAGGGAAGGAACCATGAGCTGCAGCTCACTGGCAGCTGAGCAGCAGGAGCAAATCCCTGACCATCTGGGTGTTCAGCCAAACACTCCTGCCATTTGTCACTTCAGCACCCTTCCCACAGGTGGAAGCAGGATGTAGGGATGGGAACTTGTTCTGTTCAAGACTGACCTAGGACTACAAGGTTTCTGAGAGTGTTTGCTTCCAGTTGTTATATTGACTAATGAGAGATACTATAGAATTATTTTTAAGCTAATAGAAGAGGCTGTGGCTGTTCTTAAACACTGCCATGAGGTCTGGCCTGAGTAGGACAGGGTCAGAGGGAGGCACCAGCCAATAAGAGCAGGTGCTGAAGTTCCAGCAGGGGCCTCCCGGTCTCAGGAGAACATGCTGGAATTGTTCTAGACCCAGTTCAGTGCTGGTTTTTTTCTGCTTTCATCATAGTGCAGTCGCCTCATTCTCCTCGCCTTGTTGTCCAGTGTTCTTTGTCTTCCAGCAGTTTAGCGTCAAAAATGTTTCTGCCTAGTTTATCCAGTGACAAGCCATTTTATCTGTGCAAAAGATAAGTCATGTAGTAAGCACTTATTACTGCACGTTGGTTGTAGCTTGTCTCATGTCTACTTAGATTGTGAGTTCATCAGGACAAAGGCTTGGATGTGTGTTACTGAGCATACAGAGGCTGGTGGAAGTCTTGGGAATTTTGTGTATATTTGACATAGTCCTTAACAAATGCAGGCTTTGCTTCATTGCCAGATGAGGATTACTTTCCCTTATGTTACTTGTCGGTGAAACAGAAATTTGGAATTAAAAGCTTTTGAAGCCAAAAAGGAAATTGTCGGAATTAAACCAGTGGTCAGTGATGGTGAGTTTAGCTGGGAGGGAGATGTCCTGTGCTGTAATATGCCAGCTTAAGAAATCTTGCTGACTTGTCAAGAAAATATATTTCACTTTTTTTGGTAGTAAAGCATTGTGACAATTATACTCTAGACTAAATGCTGAAGTGCCAAAACAAAAAAGCTTCCAGTGGGATTTTCTGCTTACTGGTTCAAACTCTAAAAGATTTGTGGAGCCAAGGCACTTCTAGTAGTGGAGAGGAAGATAATCCTTGACATGAAGTAATGGATTATATCCTTTTTACATGGCATGTGAATTTACACCTTCATGTGCCAGACCGAGGAGTGATCCTGGTGATGTGCTCTTTATTTTCCATTTAAATCATGCTGTGCTAAAATAGCCGAACACACTTCAGAGTTGGAGCACTGTGTTAGCTTGTGTTGGAAATGTCTGGATCTTTCTGCTGTTGCAGCATGGTGAAGAATTCCCTGAACTCACCTGTTGAGTTCATTCATGTTGCAAAACGTGGAATATGTGAAATTCTCTTGAGAAAGGATGTTCTTTGATCTTTGTGTACTTTCAAGCCTACTCAGTAAAGAGGAAAGTTTAACCTGTGAAACAAATAGGAAAAGACAGGCAAACCCTGTGATGTCCAGGTGTTAAAAAAACAAATTACTGGTTTAAGAATTGCCTTGTTAAGATGTAGGGCTTGAGAGGCTTCAGTGATCTCAGATGTGGGGGCTGTTAACAAGGCTTGGGAAGGAGGATGTGACACTGATACTGGGCACAGGGAGTGCAGAATTTATGGGCCACAAGGGCAGTTGACAGAACTCCCAAGATGAGGATATAAAGCCAACTCAGCATCTCTGCTGAATCAGTTCTGAGTGGATAGAAGGTAATTCTGGCAGGGGGAGATCACAGCAGTGACTGATAGACCACCAACCCAAGCAACCCACAGACCCAAACAAATAGAGACTGGGCACATGGACTAATTAGTGTGAGAAGTGAGAGAGTCATTAGTGGATAGAAGATAGAATTCTGATTGCTGAGAGACCTATATAACTTGTAGCCAATGAACACTAATTCCTTTCTTTGCTAAAATGTATAAATAGTGAGAAGTTTTGATAGTTGGTGTGCTTGCCTTGTGGAATACCCCAGAGCACCCGGGCTTGCACAGCTCTGAAATACGTGATCAGTGCCTCTCTCAAGCATGCTTCTTGCACCTCAGGTAACAAATCTGATTTGTATGGACAACAGTGGCATTGCTGTGCAGCAGATCAGCACCAGCATACCTTCCCCAGTTGTTCCAACCTTAAGATCAGAGTTTCTGGTTTAGTTTTTTACTGGTACAGATTTCAGGAAAAACCTCACATACCTGAATCAATGTGTGGTGAGCAGAGGCAGCTTACATGAAAAACAAGAATTGCTTGAACCAAGCAGCCGATTTAGGCATGTTCAGTGTAGGTGCACCCAGTGTAGACTGGGAGATTGGGCTTAGGGTGGGCTGGGATAGTGAGTTTCTTAAGGCTGCTTTGATTTCAGACCAGTGTGCTGGATCTCAGTTCTTTCTCCCTGGTAGCAGAAGTGTGAGAGACAACCACTGGTCTATTCCAGTTACAGAAACATTTCCTTCGTGTGGAAGAACTCTGGTTCAGTCTGAAAAGATGTTTTATTTTTTATTGAAGTCTCTAAAGTAGTAAAAGTGTATTTTTTAGGAAGGATTCTGTTTTTCTTTGCAAGTGTTGATTAGCATGAAAAGCTAAGAACTCAGAACCTGTCAAATGGAATTTCTGGTTCCTCTGTACTTGAGAAACCTCAGTTATGTGGCTGTGTGCAGTTTCTTTGTCATTTTAATGGCACAGATCGGGTCTGTAAGTAAACTTAGGGGTGGGGATAACCATGAAGCAGATATTTCCTACATCTTTAGTTGCTGGATTTCAAATCTAAGTACCATTTAGATATCTGTTTGTAATACCTTTTCACAAAACCAGAAGCTGTTCCATACGGTCAAACACCCAGCTGATAAAAGTTGTTTGTAGCCACCTCTAGTCCTGGGAGTGTTTTTTCTTTCTTTTAAACAGAAGACAGACTGCTTCTACTTGACTTCAGTATACAAAATAGATAAAAATCAAGTTAAATATTGCAACATAAGCTTTTAAGAATAGACTTCAAATGTACATTGCTTTCCTTGACAGCTTGTGGTCAGTTTAGTTTCCTGAGAGCTGCAGGGTTTTGGCAGGTGTTCTCAGCTTCTTTACTGTGCATAAGAGCTGATGGGTGCTCTGTTCTGTGTTGTCCATCACCATTGCTCTTAATGTTGGAGAGCAAATGTTGATTTGTATGTGAAATTCACAGTTACATGGATTTATAGATTTATGGTGCTGTAATTCTTGACTATTCTTTGCCAGTAAGTTCAAAATTTTTGGTCTCCTTTGCAACTGTAATGGTTGCTGGTTTTAACAGTATGGGAAATTATTCTACATCTGGATGTATTTTAATTGCTCAGTACTTCATTTTGCAACATAAGTAAGTCTGAAGAATTCTGATATTAATTATTCGGGTTTCTTTTTCCTTTGAAGGGAAAGCTTAAAAAACATTTCTGTGTTTACCAACACTAGTCATGCATTAAGGTTGGAACTGGGAAACTACAAGTAGATGTGTAGATTTTGAGGGAAATGCTAGAGGGACATCCCATTTGAGGTGAGCTTGGGAGGCTTAAGAGTTCCTTTCTCCTGAAGCTCTTTCTCTTATTTGTTGAGAAACTGTCCAAGGCAGGAAGAGATCTGTCTGCTGTGACTGACCACAGAAATGGCACTTAGCATGAACAAACCAATTTAATTGTTTATGTAGCAAAGTTTTCTTCACTCAGTGGTTTGTGGACACTGACAGCTTGTGCCTCCTGGAGATTCCACATGCAGGTGTTTCTGTAGTGTCTGAGGCTACTTTTTTCTTCTCATCTCATCAAGAATCATCTTGCATCTGACAGACAAATGACTTTTACCCATTTTTTGTGTCGTGACCTCAGATTTATGTTTAGATTGACTAAAAGAGTATCTTTGGGATTGGGTCTGAACACTTGTTTTTAAGCATCTCTTGTCTTCTGTAGGACTCATTTTACAGCTGTTCTTAAGACTTTGGTTGGCTTAGCCTAAAGCATTGCCACAGATAGATAGGAAAATCTATGTGTGATGAATTGGGAGAGCAGTTCTGGGTTTGTGGGGGTTTTATGATCTACTTAATACTGTTTTAGAGCAAACAAAAGCCTAACACAAATATCCTGGATCAGCAACATATTTTTATGAAAAATATGATAATATGAAGATGAGGTTCAGGTGTAAATGTCCTAGCTGAGCCTTGTATTTCAAATCCAACATGAAGTGTATGTAATATGTGAATATAAAAGGGATTGTACTGGTTTAAATAAAAGGCCAGTCTGTTGTACCAGCGTGTTCCTGATGGTGAGCAGTACTGCATCCTTAGGGAGAAGTGCAAAACCAAGGCAAATGTGATGTTAATACTACTCAAATACCTGGCTGCACACTGCTGTAACCTGACAGCTTGAGCTTTTTGTTCTCCCTCTTGATCATGCCTTAAATTTATACAAGATAACATCTCACTTCTTAGAGGTTCCCTTCCAGACTGATTTCCTAAAATTCTTTCCTTTTGATCTTTCTATATATTGTTTTTTAATCACTGTCTTACAGGAACTAAAGACTTTTTCTGTGAAAGAAACCAAAGGGCAATTGACTTCTTCCTATTTTTCTAGTTCCTCTTTCAAAGTTAACCTTAGTAACAGTGTACTTCTCCCTTTCATTGTTCCTGCAGAGGTGGTGTATTGAAATACCTGTGATTCATGAGAAGGCATGGCTGCTGTCTTCTGTTTAGTCCTCACATAACACTCCCACTGAGAGTTTTCCAGTCTAAACTGGTTAAGCAAAGGATTCCTATAATCTCACTTGTAGAGGAGTTGTCAGCTTAAATCATCTATGATTCTGCATTTAGCAGCTTTCCTTGCTTCTCCAGTTTATTAACCCTGACAAAGCCATTCTCAAGTGCTAGCAGCCTGCTTTCATTTCAGGTGAGATGGAGGCTGTCTTGTTTTATAGAGGAGCACTTCGTTCCTCAAGTTTCTTCCTTTTTTCAGGCTGTATTTTCTTGGTCACCTGTTGTATTATTAGTCTTTAAAAGGTACCTAAATTGCATAAGTTTCTACTTTCTACATCTACTTTTTTTTTTTTTACCACAATAGACAATACTATCTCATAAACTTCTTGCTTGTTATAAAAACATTTTTGGAGTAGAAATCGTTCTTTAGTTTGAATAAAAGTAGCTTTACTTGTTGTTAAAAAGCTACAAGTAGATCCAATATGAGAATATTGTGGAAAATTATAGATAGTCAAATCTTTGTCCTCATAAAAATCTGAGCCAACCCCTGGAGCTATTCTAATGCTGTTTTGCAATGATGGAATGACAAATTGCTTGGAATAGAAGTCATGCTATCTCCCACCTCTTTATTTATCTTTTTTTATTTTATTGTTGAGATGTAGTCGGTGTAATTTCATATTTTAATAGGATTTCTGTGTTTCATAATAAAAAAGTAATCCTTGCCAATGCAGTGTCTTCCAATGTGTTGTTTCCAGAGAAGTTGTTTCTGCAGTAAAACACAGATAAAGTAACTTTGGTGTGTATTTTGATGTGCAGCTGTGTGGGTTCTGTACGAGGGCACACTGAGGAGTTCCAGCCAGAGTGTGCTGGTGTGATTTGTGTCAGGCAGGCTGGAAACCAGAGCTGGATTATGTTCCCTGTGGAGTAAACCTCCCTGATCCACCTCTCCAGAGCAGAGAGTTGGTGCAGCCTCTGCTTGTTGTCTGGCCTGCCTCTAGATTGTATTTCTGCAGAAGAACTAGCAAAGCTGTTTTTAGGGTGAGACTTGCCCTGATGTGTGGTTGAGGTGTGTCTGGAAGGAAACACAGCCGCAAAATTCTTGTGGTGCCCTTGAGTCTTACCCTTTAGGTCCAGCCTACAGTGCTGCTCCTGGGATCAGGGGCTGTAGGCTGGGATTCTTCTCTTTTGTGGACTAGATCTTTGTACCAGCCTTCAGTCACCTTTCCAGCTGCTGATAAAACCAAATCAGGAAGAAGCTTAAAACTGTGTTTTTCAGATGGGGTTGTGTCAAAGACTTCAGCACGTGGTGGAGGTTGTAGAACTGGGCCAGCAATAAAACTTTGGGCTTCTCTTCTGCATGCAGGTGTTGGTTGCACTCTGCTGAGTATTAGAACAAGAGAGCATTTGTTTAAGAAGGGTTTTGCACAAAACTTTCATGTGAAAGCTGTCATTTTTCTGTAACATTTTGAAAAATGATGTAGTGAAAAGCAGAAAATGAATTTCACTGGTTGTGAAAACTTTCTCAAGCATGCTAATTTTTTAAATAAGCTTTTTAGGTTTTGTTGAGATGTTCAGTTTTAGTTAACTTTATTCCATTTTTTCTCACAGTTCATTAGGAACGTGGGAACATATTTTTCTGCCTCTTGCAGGTAGAATTTCCAGAATTCTGCATCAGCAGTGGATACCCTGATTTATGGGAAGACTTTGTGATACTTAGGCTTGAGAATGTTTTTTAGAAATAATGGAGTGACAGCACACAAAATTTCACATATTCTAGACTTGAAGAAGTAAAGTTAAGGCTCCTGCCCAAACTAACTCCGCAGGAAGATGTTGTTTCATTGTACCCAGTCCATTTTGCTTGCTGGTCACCTGCAGCACACTGTGGAGGCCAGTTCCTTTGCTCAGCACCATGAGGTGTTCTCTTCTCACCTTCCCTCTACCCTTCTGTCCTGCAGCTCACACTGGTGTGAGCAGGGATCCTTTAGGTGAGCCTTTATTCACCTGGGTGTCTGCCAGGTGAGGTCCTGCCTCTCATCCCATCCCTCCATCCGAGTGCTGTCTGTGCACTTCCTGAAGGCACATTCTGTCCTCTTTGCCAGATTGGTGATTCCAGTGTTGGCCCTGAGCAGTGCTTCTCATGGCTGGTTTGCCACTTAACTTCAGGTTATTGAGCCTTGAACCTAACAGTGACTTGGGGCCAAGTTTCCAGCCCTTTCCTACGCTTTTTGCAGAACTGTTTGTTCCAGTGATAATGTGATGGGAGCTAAGCAGAAACAGTTATTCCATGTGAGTGTTAAAAACTGAGAACTAAAGCTTGAAATAGCAAGGGGTCTGTATTACTTCTCTGTTAAAAGAGTTTGTTCAGCATTTCTGAGAAACCACATCCTTTTGAAATGTCTGAGGTTGGCAACCAGAGTTCACTTTAGAAGATTAGGCAGTTCTCAAGTAAATATCTCTTTTGTTCCAAGGTAGTTTGGTGGACTTTTGGTGGCACAGGTTTTGGTAGTTTAGCTGATAATTTCCAGGATTCTTGGGTCACATTTCATTTGTATTTTCTGGTTCTTTTCAAGGTTTCATATAGTCACAAGTGCATTTTATGCATTTTGTAATTTTGGTAATGCTCTGTGCGTTTTGGTAATGCTCTGTTTTGTCATGACTCCTGCATGCAGATTTGCATAATGCAGTCATGCATTGTCAGAATAACTCTAGCTCAAGAATTGTGTTTCCATGGTCAGAGATACTGCCTCTTTTTGCTTTTAGGCCAGGCTAAATCACACCTTGACTTTTATAGATAAATACTTGTGACATTGGTTTTTGCAACTTTATCCTCTTTTTAGTTAAGCTACAGATGTGTAGCTGGAGAATGTCAGCTACTGTGTAAGGATGTTTCAGGAACTTGGCTTTAGCATTGCAGATGCATTGTACAATGACATTGAATTCTAATTTAGCTGTCAAACAGGAGAAATAACACTGGGTTTCTACCTTGATTTATTTACTGTTGTGCCTGGAGTTGGAGGGGGAGAAACCTAAGAATTGCGCAGAACAAAGACTTGATAGAGGAGGGACAATCATAATTGATATTCAATGTCATTGTAACTGTAGCTATGTAGTAAGAAATGTATTTTTGAATTCCTGTCACTCTTCTACTTTCTGTTGTAATTGCAGATTGAGCAATAATCTTTCACTATTTTAAGGCTCTTTTGTGTATTAATTATATGCGGTAGCATCTGGTAAAACTGAATTATTTTACACTTCTTGCAACACCTTAATTTTTTAGGAGCATGACAAGAATAACAGTGGGTACTTTTGTCTCCTCTTACTGCAGGGAAAGTCTTGACTAAAAAAGGAATTTTTTTCCCTCTTTGCTTCTAGATCTTTCAAAGAACAGATTTACTGAAATTCCTCCTGATGTCTGGCTGTTTGCACCACTGGAAACTTTAAATTTGTACCACAACTGCATCAAATCCATTCCAGAATCTATTAAAAACTTGCAAATGCTTACATACCTTAACATTAGGTAAGTAAAGGTGGTTGATTTTGCTCTTTATATAACTTATCTCCTTAGAGAGTTGGCATTTTGCTTCATCAGGTCATTGTGTGTGCAGAGTTTTCTTTGTTTCTGAAGTTGTGTAGACAGACAGTGTTCTGAAACTACAGCTATAAAAATTTGCTGCTGTCAAGAGGTTAAATTACTCGGGCAAGAAAGTCCTGCTCATTTTGCACATCATTTACATCCACTCCTGTACTGCTCTTTTTAAACTTGGAGAACATATGGTTGGATTTTGTCACCAGAACAGAGGATGGATATGAGCTCTGCAAGGAGAGGAATCTAGAAAACTCTCCTGACCCTGTTTTCCACAATATCCTTGTTTCTTAAATTGGCTGCATCAAATCCGAAACAGTTTTGTCAGTTAAGAGCTATTTAAATCCCCAAGACCTACTGTGTCTCAAAATCTGCAAATACCAGTTCTTACAATACTAATTCGTAAGTCATGTGCTCTGTCACAATTTTAAAGAGGATTAATATGATACAAAACCACAGTATTTTCTGAAAGAAATACGGCTTTTCTTCAGCACCATTTCTCTCTTGATGGTGTTTGAGGTGCTGAATAAATATTTTTTTACACAGGAATGCTGTGTAGTTCTAACTCTTCTTTCAGGAGTCCACTCTCCTGATGACCCTTTGCCAATCTGACTTTGTACTCATTTGCTGTGCTCCTGCCCAAGGGCTGATTTTGCAGAGCAGGGACGTGTGGGCTGTAGCACTGGAGAACAGGCTCAAATCCTGCTCAGGTGCTTTGTTACAGGAGAAAACCACTCTCACGTCCTAATTTGGGCTTCAGATGGTGAAAGAAATGTATTGTGCATTTCAAAGTAAAGCAGGCAGCTCCTAAAAAAAACCCCAAACCTGCAAAACCAGAGGAAATCTACTTAAGCAACATGAATGACTGCTTCATTGCCATGTTTTTATAGTCAGTTCAAAAGAAGTTTACTTGCATGTTGTATTTTTGCTTCTCATGCCTTCAGCCAAAAAAAGCCTGGCATATCTGCCTGAAATGTAACATAAATAGAGACTGAATGCATACCTATATAAATAACTTATCTGTATTGCTCACCTAGAACTTAACAGAACGAATACATTGCTTTTATAAGGGTACTGTTAGAAATTTCCTTTCATTTTATGGTGTGATGTTGCAGTTCTATAAACTGTAATCATGGAGAAAATATTTTAAAAGCTCTAAGATTTTTTAGATTAGGAATACAGTGCTCTGAATACATATCAATTAAGCACTAAAACTTCTGATATTTTTCTTAATGTAGTATGAACTCAAATATCAGCACTTAAAAGTAACTTTTTTGTAAAAAATAGAGCTAGCTATACCTAAATCAAAATCAACAGATTTTTATTTTTTTACTTTTATATGTGAAAGGTATAGTTTTCATATCACATCTGAACAAGCCTGTGTTCCAATGGCTTTTTAAAATTTACCATGTTAGAAACATTTTATGTGCTTCTGGCAGTGGAAGTCCATCAGTGTGGGTCATTTTTCAATGTAGATTTAAATCCAGTAGTGGGTTACAGTGTATTTCATGTGCACTTAGCAGGTAGACATGCTTGCAGCTGGAAAGTAATATATGCAGAAGAAATAGATTTTAATTAAGGCTTACTTTCCATCCTATTGCTCAGCAAAATAATTAAATGTTCAGGGGTTTTTATGATGGCTTAGGAGGGCAATACAATATGGCATGAGAAGCAGTGGCATTATATAAAGTTCTGGCTTAGCAGACTGTCAGGTCAGGTGGTTCTTCTGAAGGTACCAGTAGGATCAAAGCAAGTGGCAAACATTATTTCTTTTAACATATTTCTCTGTACATTTTGGTATTAGATTCTGTCTGGTGAAATGGGGATCTAAAATTCACATAGCTGAAATAGGCTGTGTCTGATAAGGAATTTGTGATTGACATTGTAGATGAAATTGTAATAGTTGGAGAAAGTCACCTGAGATGGGAGAAAAGTTGTACAATATTCATAAAAAAGATTCTATAATCCAGCCTTGCTTGTCTCTTTTTCTTGCTTTCAAGTCGAAATCTTTTGTCAACATTGCCAAAATACCTGTTTGATCTTCCACTGAAAGTTCTGGTTGTTAGTAATAACAAGCTGGTCTCCATTCCAGAAGAAATTGGAAAGTTGAGAGATCTGATGGAGTTGGTAAGTACAATTGTGAATCTTGGTAGTAAGTACACTTGTAAGCACTATATATATTATATATTCATTATATATTCATTATATATTCAATATAATAGATCATTACATTTTTTTTGAAATGTAGAACTACAACATTTAAATTCAGTTTCTATGTTTTATTGATATTTTTGGTTTCTCTTTCAAGATAGTCAAACCCAGAATGCATGGATGATGATTAAGGACATAGTAGAAAGAGTTTCGTTCCAGTACCTGTGATATACATGTTTAGAACATAAGAAGGCTGGAAAGATTCTGTGTAATTCTTTAATCACTCTGGTCTACGTAAATTCATATTAAATTACTGTCAGAAATAGCTGCAGTCTCTGCTGACGTGATGCAGCTTTGTCACCCTCTAGTGCTTGTATCCAAAAAGCTGGGGAGTCTGCTGTTGCTGTTGTACATTTTTTTTGGTTTATGGGTTAGTTCAGGGTTTATTAAGAAAAAGGAATTTTTAGAAGTGGAGCAGAATGCCAGTCAATTGGCAGCAATAGCACAAGAAGTTTTTCACAGATCTGGGAACTACACCAGGAACTCCTGATTCCTAAGCTGCAATATTCATTTCAAACCCAGTATTTCATCATTCATTGATTTAACTTCTTGAATTGAATTTTTGGAATCACTAAATACTTCAAAAACCAGCAAGATCTGTTATGATACATCTTCTCCATGGAAAATCCAAGATAGTTTGATTTCTTTTCTTGGATTTCTTTTCTTCTAATAATATGCTTTATAATAGTTTTGATTACAGTATTCCTCTGTGTAATTTCATTTAAGATGTCGATTTATTAATTATATCTTTCTTAGGATATTAGCTGTAATGAACTTCAAGTTCTTCCCCAGCAAATAGGAAAATTGCAGTCACTTAGAGAATTGAACATAAGAAGAAATAATCTCCATATGTTGCCAGATGGTGAGCTACTCATCTTCTTTCCATTGATGTAGGCAAATTGGGTAAAGTGTTAAGAAGATAACTGATTCTTTTTTGTTGTTGTTTGCTTTTTTCCCTGAATGCAGAATTAGGAGACCTTCCCTTGGTAAAGCTGGATTTTTCTTGTAATAAAATTACAGAAATTCCCATTTGTTACAGAAAGTTACGTCACTTACAAGTTATAGTTTTGGATAACAATCCAATGCAGGTACCACCAGCACAGGTTAGTATTAACTACAAATTTTTTTTTTTTCTGCACACAAATAGAGAAATCTGCATTAGGATCTTAGAGGAAGCTGTTCTAATTTATACCAATCAAGTTTTCTTTTTTTTTTTTTTCTTAGCTGTATTTCTTGTATTTCTCCTTTTGGGGTGTTGTGGCTGTAAATGCAGTGCAGCAGGTATTTCTTGAGCTATATTCTCAGCAGACATGCTGTGTAATTAATTAAGACTTCTTTTTTGTTCCTGTGTTTCCCAACAGATCTGTTTAAAGGGCAAAGTACATATATTTAAATTCCTCAGTATTCAGGCGTGCCTCAGAATAGATAAAAAACCAGATTCTTTGGATCTTCCATCATTAGGTAAAAGAATCCCCTCCCAGCCACTCACAGACAGGTGAGCAGTGGGGTTTCTGAGTATAGGGAATATATTTTGAAAAGGATGTTTATGGAAAGTGAACACACAAGAATGAAAGTCTTTCATTATTGTGTGGGTTTTTTGTGTGTTGTTTTTCTTAATGCAGCATGGAGGACTTTTACCCCAATAAAAACCATGGACCAGACTCTGGCATTGGAAGTGATAATGGGGATAAAAGGTTGTCCACTACAGAAGTGAGTATTTTTTTCACTGTTGGATTTGTAATTTCTGATTTTTTTTAGAACTTTTTCCTTTGTATTTTATATCATTTGAGAAATACATCAGTAAGTTGCATTTAATATTGTTTCAGTATGTTTCAGTTGAGTTTTAACCCTTAGATTGCCATATCAGACACAAATTATTTATCTATTTCTTTAACTTTTCTGGTTAAGGGTGAGTCTAATTAATATTATATGATGGGAATATAGGAAATCATATATTAACACCGTTTCCATGTCAGTTCTGTACTAAATGTGAGTGTCTTTGCAGCCATCTGATGATGATACAATCAGCCTTCACTCCCAGGTGTCAGAATCAACAAGGGAACAGACACTGAGGAATGACAATCATGTAATGGGAAGTAAACTCGATCCACAGAAAGGTAATACCAGTTGTGCATTTGTCATTTTAGGTAACAGAGATACTTTGCTTAGGTAATCTAATGTAAGGAAATGGCACAGAATTACAGGATCATGTGTTGGTATTGTATTTTCATCAGTTCAGAAAACAATGTCGTAATCACAAGCAGAAAAGGCTTGAGAAAAAGTAAAAAAAGGATTCTTTCTAGCTTAAGAAGGCACAGTTGCTATATTTTACCTTTATGTGATGTTTTTCATACGTACTTATTTGTCTCAGGAATAACATTTGGTCAAGGGAATTGTTCTGATATCTTTCCTCTTGTTCTTAAATCTTCCCTAGACCAGGAGACGTTTGACTACATTGATCCGAACGCAGAGGAGGGAGCTCTCCCTGAGCAGGGAGATGCACATATTGGCCCCCTGCTCTCCTATGTCAAGGTAGCAGAGACTGACAGATCAAAAAATTAAAAATTGTTCAGGAGCCTTGATTTTTTTTTTTCTTTTTCCCCCCCTTAGTTCAATTCTAACCTTTTTTTTTTTTTTTTTTTTTTTTTTTTTTTTTTTTTTTTTTTTTTTTTTTTTTTTTTTTTTCATTTTGTTGAAGGAACGGGGAAAACATCCTGAGAAATCCCAGAAAATAGAACAAAATGAGGACTGGGGAGATGAAAAAAGGTAAATCTTCCTGGTCTTTTTTGAGTAAGTTTTACTAGTAGTGGCAGGGATGATAGTGGGAGTTTTTAAACTCCTTGCATATGGAGGAAATAATTCTCATATAGAACAGTGTTCTTCTTGGACAGAGAATGAGCTTACAGGAAGCAGTGCTTAGTTACTGCCATAATGAGCCATTTCTGTGCCTTGCTTCACTGAAATCAGGCAGGTAACTAATGTTTGATTTTTTTTAGACTTCAGAAAGAGCAGCTGGTGGCTGAAGATGAAGATGAACTCAAAGAAGTGACTGACTTGAGAAAAATAGCAGCTCAGTTGTTGCAGCAAGAACAAAAACACAGGTATAACAGTATTAGTTAAAATAACTTCTGTTACTATTTATTTGTTCTTTAACCTCTCCCACACTCAAAAGCTTTTGACACCTTATTTTGAGAACAGTTTTGTCCAGCTGCTGAAGAGTGAAGTGACAGGCTCTGTCTTGGTGCCTGTCCTGTGTTTCTTGTCTGAATTACACAACCTCCCTGAACTTTGTGACTGGTTATTTTTATTCAGATACAAGCTAATTTAGGTGATACTTCCTAAATACTGATATTGATACTACGTCAATATTCTCTGGACTGAAGAGGAAATTTGTTTGAACATTATTCTGTCAAATGACAATATCTATGTATAAAAATAAATCATTTCAACCACCTGCCTTTCTCTGCTTCATTATGGCCATCTCAACTGAGCAGTTCTTGAAAAGGAGCTGTGGAACAAGCAGCAGATTAAAGGAATGTCATAGAACAAGTTAGCAACTGTGTAAAATCAACAGAAGGGAACAGCTAGAGTCACACAGAAATCGCCAGGGTGATGTAGGAACAGTTTCTGATCTGTTCCTTTACCAAGCAGGCAAATGCTGTAAGGGTGCTTCAAGGGTAAGCTCCTCTGAGAGGTGAAAGCTGTATTTTATAGTAGTCCATTTACTAAAACAGTTCCTAACACTCATTCAGTATCCCACACTAAAGGATGTAAGCTTTTATGAACTTAAATACTATTTTCTTTCCTTTCAAATTTCTGTGTAATTATGAGACTCTGCCACTTTGCTTTTAAGATAGTTGAAATACACATGAAGCCCTCAGAGAAAGTGAGATCACAATGCTATGAATGGCAGGGTCTTAGAAATTCACCAGCATTTTGTATTAGGTAAATGTTAAAACAGTAATGTGCACATGTGAAAGATAAAATAGATTTTTGCTTGAACTCCCAGCCCTGCATTCAAAGATTGATTGATTGTTGCTCACAGGGAGGGGGAAAATAAGAATGAAATCTTAATGCTAGTGTATTCTCAGTACCAAAAATACTGCAAATAAGGCCAAGAATGCATAATTTGCTCCTATTAAAGAAGAGAGAATGAGGGGGTTTTTCTTATATTAGGTTTTTATATGATGGCTATTCATGTTGCATGAGGCTCTTGTTTGACTTATTTATTGTTTGACTACGTATTATCTAATCATCTGAAATGCCAAGCCACTCCTCTTCTGAAGCACTGCAAATTGAATTTTACTTGTCATATGTTGTTGTGTCTTAATGCAGTGGTCTTGCTGATTGTTCTGCTTTGTCTTGATTTATGCAGATGTGCAATCTTAATAGTTTTTAAATTTTACTTCTTAGTTTAGCATTTATGTTTTAAAGTTTATGTATCTTTAGGGGCATGAGCTCAAAATTACCTCTATTAGAGAATTTAGTCCTGATTTTGAATCCGGGGGGGGGTTAACCAGCTGTAAGAATATTATTTAGTATTTAGTGAAGATACTTCTATGCTTATTTGTTGAAAATATGGTCAATCAGTGAACAGAACCCTCAGGGAAGTTAAACATCCCAAAATAATTCCTTACTAATCACGCTTCTGTTTGTTCAGTGTACGTTTTTGTAATATTATGCAGTCTCCTCTCCTTTTGCTTGCTATGCTAACGACTTCCCTGTCCTCTCCCATCAATCTATCCTGCTTCCTCCTCCCGTCTTTGGCTTTGGTGTGCATGAAATGTGAACACAGACGAAGGCCACTAAGCTATAGAACTTCATTCAGTGAAAAGCTCTTCCAGAGGACCAGGGCGGCAGGACGTGCATCAAGGTATAAAGAGTTCAGATGTGGACAAAAGAAAGGCTCTTGGCCATTCCTTGAATGAAAACAGAGTTAAAGGGATTGGCTGAATTTAGCCTAAGATGTTTTGTTATCAAAACCAGTTTGCAATACATTCTTTGTTCTTTAGGATGAAATATTAATTAAGAAAGATATTTAATTAGTCAATTCTCCGAAGAGCACTTTGAATCCAAACCTAAAAGCTTTTCTTCTTTATACAACCTCAGATATAGGACCTCAGGCAAAGTGGTGCTTTTAATTTTTTGGGATTTTGTTTGTTTGGTGTTTTTGTGTTGTTTGTTTGAGGCTTTGGTTTTAAAGTGATCATTTTCAAGTTAGCATTGCCAGAGATAATTTGTTCTGCGTTTGACCCATGGTGGAAATATTCGTAACATGAAAACCTCACCAGTAACATCAAAATGGGATTTAAGTGTAGACTATACTCAAACATGTGGGTGTTGAATTAAGTGATTTCAGAGTTTATTACCTTAAAAATGGAAGCTGTGAAACTTGATCTGGATACTCCTTGTCTTTTTCAAAGGACAGTAGGGTTTAGATTTTCATTGCTTCCAAATAAGCCTGTCTGAATTTCCATCAAAATTAAGTCTGGGTTCTTACCTGGCAGCAGTGATTCCCTAAAACTGTCTAAATCCAGAAGAGCACAGCTTCAGTCACAAAGTAGAGACAGATGTGAAGTCAGTGGACTGCTCTAGAACAAGTGGGAAATAAATCATCTTTGTCTCACTTGCACAGGATTTCTGGTGTCTTTTTACATTTTAGAGATTCGAGGTAGTATTTGCTTGTCTAAACTTGAAGATAGCTATCCTTAAAATTACACTATCATGATTTCCCTTCATTTGTCTGTTAATCATTGCTATGTTTGCACAAAATCTGAAAGTGTAAGTGGCTGAGAAGAGATTTCCACTCTTTAAATCCTGAAATTTGAGAAAATATTTCCCAAGATCATTTTTGGTCTTGCCATTGCCTTTTTCTCTCATCTGGTCAAGCACTTTGGAGTAGATGTTGTGCTTGCATAATATAGAAGTAGAATATATAAATATATGGTGTTGGGTAATTTAGATTTTAAACATTGTGTGAGTTTTTAGACCTCTTTCAGAGGATTAGTTTGTGTGCTACCTCTGTAACAATAGAATTGGTGTGATTTGTAGGCATCATAAGTAGGAAATTAATTGCACTTCTAGAAGAGGTGTCCTATGCAAGCTCTTAGTTCACACATCAGTCAGATCATCAGTACTTGGCCCATAATTGACCTGTACAATAAAAGATCTGGATTTAGTGAATAATAATATGAATGGTTGCTGAAATAGTTGGACCATCAACACCACACTTGAGTGTAACTTCTGAACTTGAACTATTTCTGCTTTCATGTTATATACTCTGCTTTGCATTGTATTCTCTGGAAGACAGTAATTAACATGCCTACAGCGACTCCCTCCAGCCTCAGGTGAACAAGTTATTTTGCCAGTTGTCTGCAATTTGGTAAATTCAAATTAATTTTCTTCACTGTTTTATTTAGTTAAAAGCTTTCAAGTTCATTATTCCACAGAAAGATGAAATTTCTGTAACTGGGCTTGCAGCATGCCAGATGCTGCACTTACTGTTACTTCCCCATCAATAATCTTCAGTTTTTAAACAGGAACTTTCAAATATTACTGGTTTTGTTTTAGGAAGTGTAAGAACATACTTTGTTTAAATAACTTTAGTTCATGATGAACTCAGTCATTAATTAAATACATGTTGCACAGAAATGGTGAAAAGTAGCTGAAAAGCATAAGTGCATATATGTTAGAATTAGTTTGAGTATTTTTCCTTGTATTTCATACAATAAGTATAAAAAAGGAATAGCCTGTATTATATACAATCATTGCATTTAATTTAGTGTCAATTTTGGTGAAGTGTTGGACCAAACTGAGTCTAATTTTTTATTTACTTATAGTTGTTGCTTGCTACAAAGTCTCACTGGATTTCTCATTGCTTTTGGGTGAAGACAAAGCTGGTTTAAATGGGGATTCTCTGTAAATAGTAGAGGCTTTAAAATAGCAAGTTTATATTCTGGATTGATAACCCATGCTCTGAATATTTTTTTTTGGTTTTACTTTTTTCAGGCTGTAGTATAAATTAATTCTGGAATACCCCCTCAAAAGTTAGTTTCTGAACACAGAATACAGGAAGCAGATGAGTGCAGCAGACTGAGTGCAGCAGACATTTACAGGCTTAACTTTTACAGGCTTTAACTTTTACAAGTTACAGGCTTACAGGCTTTACAGGTTTACAGGCTTAACTTCTCATAATACCATTAAACTGAAGATCACACAATGAGGGGTTTATACTCTAGATTAGATTACTAAGCTCCAAGTTATCACAGTAATCAGAGAAGTTAGACTGAAAAATCATCAATCATTTAAAGTTAATGACTGTACTGCACTACATAATGGTAAAGAAATATGTAAAGGGGCCTGTTCTAGTTTCTTCCATTGAATGGTTGGTTGTCTTCTGATAAATACGTTCTACTTCTCAATATAATTCTGTGTAAAGACTTCCATCACACTTCTGCATGTGAAGTCAGTGTCACAGTGTAATATTGCTACCTTCAAGAGTTCAGAATTTATATTCAAGATGGTGCTTACTTGAAAACATTTAGTTTTAAGTGTTACTGATAGTTTGGTTATTTTTAACATTTAAAACATCTGTAATAGCTCATCATCTTCCTGTGCACGCACACGCGGTATGCATTTGCTCCAGATGAAAACACCTTTCTGCATCTATGTAATTTTAGGCTGTTTGCCATTTAGAAAAATGGAATTTCCGTTAAATTCTGCATTAAATTTTTCATTTTTCCAGCTTCCACCTCATCTGTTTACCTACATTTCCTTTGCACTTGTGGTGTTTCTTTCTCAAGTCACCTTCTCATCTGCCCCTCCTGACTGACTTTTTTGTGCTCAGTCTGTCCCTGTCCTTTCTGATCTGCTTTAGGTTGATTATCCTTTGTCTTCTAATTTTAGTGAACAGTGGGGCCTTTTGTGTTGAGAGCAGCATGACTTTATACAGATGTGAGATCAGTTGAAATAGTATCTATTTAGGGAGAAAAATAAGAGGAGACTTCATTTTGAATTATCACCAAGTTTTGCTTCCTTAAAATACAGAACTTGAAATAATTCAAGAGCTGGGAATGATGCTAAGTGGGAGCAGGAATGGGCTTGGATTTCATATATGTACACACACATTTTAGTTTTATGGAAGATGCCACTTAATGTTCAAAACCTTTTTATTTATGGGAAATGTGATGTAGTGAAAGTAACATACTCTAAGAAAAATTGATTTAAATACTTTTTTTTTCCCCCCTAGGCTTCTTAATCATTCGGTTTCAGTAAACACAAGGAACAGGCCAAAGCAGCCAATGGAATCTGAAAAATGGTATTGATATATTTGAATGTATCACAGCTTTCAATCTTTTATTAGTTTTATTTTTGTTTGTTGTGTCAGTGCTGACATTTTCTCTCATAATGCTTTTAGCTCATGAGGAGATTGAAGCTACAAAAGTAATCTATTCTTGAGCTTCTTTCAGATTAAAAAAAAAAAAAATCTGTGCTGAACATTTAGGAATGTTGATGTCATCCAGAAACAAATCTGTGGGTCTGATTATGGCAGCAATTCATTTCTGTTTCAGACCTCCAATTCCAGTGTGGGAGGTTGTCCCTCCTCCCATAGTGATGGTGCTGTGCAGGTGTCTTAGCCTGTGTTACACAGAGTGGCACTGGAGCTCTGCTTAGGCATCAAAATTTTCCTCCTTGGCAGGCCTTTAGTGCTCTTAAGAGCTGGTGGGAGTTCAGCCTACAACACCTTTGTGGTTTGTGGAGGGTTATTACTGAGGAATCCACTGTCTGCAGGAGCTGTTTTTAGGTGTTTTTTCTGAATTTAAAAAAGCACAATACCCAAACACCAAAAAAAAAACAAACCAAAAAAACAAACACCATCAATAATCAAAAATACCTAAAGCGTTGTCTTTAGGGAATTGGGGAATGTCCAGGCTGCAGTTTGGGAAGAAAAATGCCGTAAGTGCTGGTGATGCTGGATGGCAGCATGGTGGGAATGGCTCTGTGCAGTTCAGCTGCACCTCAGGTGAGCATCTTGACCCAGTACAGCTCCTTCAGTCAAATCCTCTTCTGGCTGCATCCCCTCTCAGTGGTGCCTGTGGTTTGCACAGCTGGCTGCACACATGTCCTGTGGCTGTGTGACTCATGCTGCAGCTCTAACTGGGAACCTTCCAAGCCTTGCTCACTTACCACAGGTTCCTCTCTGTGACTTGCTGTCCCCTGCTGAAGTGCACATCTCTGTTAGGCTTCATTATTATGGGGTAATCCAGGAAGAATTAAATTTGCCTTTTCTTTTTTTTCGTTAATGAAACAGGCAGTTCTGAGACTTAAAACCAAAACCAACTAAAAAATTCAAAAGTTTTATCTGAACAAAGTACTGTAGTGTGCAAGACCCATTGTCAAGTTACATTAAAGGAGAGTGAAATATGCTTTCAGATTTTAGTTAAGTGATCATACTTTTAAGCCACATTGTGACGTCTTACACAGATGGCCAAATAGTTTTGTAGTGTCGTGGAGAAGCCACTTTTTAAAGGCTCACTTTTTTATATATTTTCAAGTAACTTACTTTAAAGTGCACAAAAAAAAAAAAAAAAAAAAAAAGAAGTAATGTTCTTCATAATGCCTTTCATCTTACTTTTTAGTATCTCAACAAATGAAGTAAATTCCCCAGTGTCCCCATACAGCTGGCAGGTAAATATTCAAATGTAAATGTGGTGGATTTATATTTAAGTGATTTTGTTGTTGTTGTTTCCTTGATTTTGTCTTTATGGCAGAAAACTTGTATGCATTCATATGGCTGCTTATAGTTCTTGAGAATGTCTTAATTGTGGTGGAAAGTATAAACCCTTTGGAGGTCTCATGCCTCAGTTTGACTTGTTTGTTGTGGAGGCCTTTTGTTTTAAAAGCATGTGGTACCAGCTTTAAGGTCTTGAAACTAATGAGACATAAATTTTACTTTCTTGGGTTTAGTATGTCTTTGATAATAACATAATGTCTATAATAATAACATTTTATTATACCATAATTTATTACTATATAATATATCCATTTATATTGCTATTATATAGTAATATATAAAATTATATATTACTATGTAATATATATTATAATATACCTTTATAATATACCATAATGTTCAATTTGACTTTTAGATGCAACTTCTAGATGGGTTGAAATATGTAAGCCTTTCATTTCCCATTCCTCAAAGAGAAATTTGCTTGATAGGACAAAATTACAGTTAAACTGGAGAGTACCTTCTTATTTTAGTCTATTATTTATCTACAATTGTTTTAAATGCCCTCATATTCTTGTAAGAAGAAACAGTTAGAAGTGTGGTACCTAGGAACAGTCCATTCAGATTGTCTACTTCCAGTTTTCATGAAGTAGACAGTCATATATATTTATTATTATTATTAAAGAGTCAACCTACTTTAGCTGTCTTCTCAGTATGTATTGCATAATACAATATTTTGAAAGAGAGATTTCTCTTCCAGCTTGTTCTTTCAGATAGGAACAGCCAACAAATCCTCCAACTGTCTGGTTGTTGGCATCCTTTTTCTGTGTGATGAGTATTCACAGAGAGAAATTAGATTTGCTAGTGGCTAACTACACTTGAAACTGGTGTATTTCTGGCAGCCTTTGATGGTCTCCTAACCTACTTACAAAATTAGTCTCAATGCTGAAAAGTATTATTTTCTGAAGAATTATTTCACAGATTCTTTTTCTTCTGTGAAGTATATTTTAGAATTTAAAAAGAAGTAAGTGGTTTCTACCAGAATCACCATTAAGACTGTTAAACTTTCAGGTCACAAAGCTAGATTGAGGCAGGCAAACAATTAACAATTGTAGTTCATAATAATTTGTGCTAACACACAAGAAGTATGTTTAAATTTTTACATAAAAGTATTTCTGACCATTATAGCCACTGGAAAACCAGAAAGATTCAGTGGATGAGCAGCACTGGCCAGAAACACAGCCAGTAATCTGGCAGAATGAAGAAAGAAGGAGAAGTAAACAAATTAGAAAAGAGTATTTCAAGGTAATGGGGGGACTGAGGGGAGGTGACACTTTTTTTTTTAAATAAGAGTAGACTTTTAAGTAAAGATAAATCCTCAGAGGTTGTGATGCTTTTAAATTTGCATGTAACATATAATTCTTATTTGACTCTTTTGATTTATATATATATATATATATAGCATATATGTATATATATATATTATATGTATGTATTTGGGATAATTTGAGAGTGCAGAAAAATCAAGAGGAAAAAATTGATCAAAGATTTTGTTTATCCTTTAAATAAAAGAAATAATTCATTGTTGTTTTCTGGCAAAACCAGAAACTGATCTTGTCATTGGTCCTTCACCATCTGCTTGGAGGGATTTTTATTTAGCTATTTATGTACTTATTTTTAGTTCAAAGAAAATACACACTGTCTTTTTTTTTTTTTTTTTTCCCCAGCATGGTTCTAGGAATGATTTGTGCCTTTTGGGTCTCATGGCATTAGTTTGTATTACAGAAGGAAAATTTTCCCTGTTCCATTGCTGCTGTAGTGTGCACCCTCAGTCAGCAGGTGCCAGTGTCTGCTTTCTGCAGAGCTCAGGGGAAGTTCTGGCAGCATTGGGTAACATTTGTTTTGAGCTATGTAGAGAAATAAGATAGTTCTGAGCACTCCTAGATTGAATAAAAATTAAATTAGTCACTTACGAAATTAGTTTCTTGGGTCTTTGCCATGAAACATCTTTGGGAAATGCCAGGGAACTTCAAAGAAATTAAATTCTTGGGAGAACAGAGCATGCCATACAACTCAGATACATTGTTGTGATTACAGAAACCCTTTTTTTTCCTGATGAAATGATGGAGTTGTATGGTGTTCCCAGAGTTTTCATTCTGAAATTAACATTTTACTGGGCATCAGAGGAGAAAGAGAGAGAAACTTCAAAGTAATTCAATTGTTTGCCTGGTTAAAGAGCTGTGCTACCAGTATAGAAGTGGTTCCTCATAATTTACCAGTGAGTTGTGATGGAAGCAGAGGCCCTAAATCACGTTCCATACAGCTCTAGATGGGTGTTCCAAGGGACTTAAACAGAACAGTAACAGAATACGTAACAGAACACAATGTTCAGTAGTTGCACTTGTAAACTCAAGGCAAGAAGCTGCTGAAGCAGAGCCTCTCTGTCATGGCAAACTGGGAATAAAAATAGGAAGCAGTGGTGTTGTGAGAAGGCAGTGACAGTAGTTGTATCTTTCTTAGCCTGCATTTGTGTCACATCATAGAGAGGCCACATACACCCTGCAAACTTAGACTTTGTAGTGATGATAGTTTTAATTTGATCTGCAGTGTGCTTTTCCTGCTTTTTAGTACACTTGATCTGTAGACAATGAAATACATTTAAATGTTCAAATACCATTTTTGTGAATTTTTTCCTTCAATTCCTGCTTAATTTCCTCCACTTTTAGCACGATCAGAGAAGTGGGACAGTGATTAAGGCAACACACAACAGATCAGACAGACCTTTGGGGAAAAGTATTGTCTTAAATACATAAAAGGATGTGATCAGACTTTGAAGTTTTAAAGGCAACCTTAATAATTTTAATTTCATTTTTATGATGTCAAGTCAGTTCCCTGAAGTGTAAGCAATCTTAGTCACATAAAACATTACAAAAGGAGCTTTCACAGGTTGCATAATTTTTCTAAGAAATAATGCTTTGTGTAAGCAGTTGTTAAGATCTTTCCACTTGGATCAGCTGTCACATGCAGAGTTCACATTATAAAAGTGTTTTGTTTTAAAATGCACTTATCTCTTCAAGTGATGAAAATCTTGTCTCACCTAGAAATGTCATGTTCTTTTCTGGTTTGTTTCTTTTTTGCTCCTTTGTTTCTGTAACATGACTTTTTTTCTCAGGAGCTTCATGAGTAATAAGCATCTGAGTGAAAGCAAGCCTTTTAGTTCAAATGAAAACCATGCTTTCATTTTAAAGTAACAATTGTGTGTGTTTTGCAGTATAAGTCTTCCAGAAAGAGTTCAAGTGGAAATGAAAATGATGAGGTGAGATGTAGTAATTGTGTGAAATATCAAGAAATAAATTTATTCTCGTCTTTTTGGAAGAAATTAACTTTGCATTCCAAAGCCATAGCAGAAATACTATTACACTCCTTTATTTGAAAAAAAAAAAAAAAAAAAAAAAGATCATGATTACCTGCTGGGGAGCAGTAGGACATTTGCTTGCTTTGGAATAGCAAAATTAATTCACCTGTCAAGCAGAGGTGATGTAAAACTGATATTTGACATAAACAGCAAACAGTGGTTCCTTGCCTTACATATTTAAAATTCGGTTGCTGCCAGTTTGTAGCATACTTAACAAATGTTGCATGTCATATGTATTTCATAATTTCATTTTTCTTGTTCAATCATCATTTTAATTTTTATAATTTCATCTCTTTGATTTCTTTTTAGCAAGACAGTGATAATACTAATGTGTCCCCACAGTCTCCTGTGTCGTCTGAGGTACAAGTTTGTGGGTTTGTTTTTCATTCAACAAACATTTCTTTGTGTTCATTGCTGTCACCAGGTTTTCATACAGATACAGGCAGATACAAAGCTGCTTGTTTCCTTTGAAATTGCAATTAGAAGTATTTCGTCATAATAAAAATTGCAAAAGAGATAGAAACTGGAGGCAGATATTACAACTTGCTTTACCTTTGCAACTCTGACCTCCCCTAGAGTTCTTGTTGACTGGTATGAAGAAAGGTGTTTTGCTTTGTCTCCGTTATCTTTCCTGATGAAAATACTAATGAAACAAAAATCAGATCTGCCAGATTTGATAGGCCTTCCTAAGGAAGATTTCAGGGCACATAGTCACTGAAAGGGTTTGAAGTTTAGTAGTTTGTACATTACCAGGAACCCAAAGGTGCTGACAACTTCTGTAGGAGTTTCATCCTTCTCAGTCCCAGGTGTCAGCTCTGTGGTGCAGCTTTCTAGCTTCATTCAGGGGTGGCTGTGCTTGGAGTCTCACTGTGAGAGCACTGCACTGCTCAGCTCAAAACAAAGCCAATATTATTAGCATTTGCACCTCCTTCTCAGTAAGGAGCCTGAGAGAGCAGAATTAAAACATAGACCAGAATACACTGGTATATGAAATGAAACAAAGATATTTCATGTACATACCAAGATACTGAGTACATTTCTCTTTTGTGGTGGTGCAAGGAGCAAAACCTGTCCTCATAGCTGGAAGTAGATATTTCTTAAGAAGTGTTTTGATGCTAAACATTGGGAGAATATTTGCATCTGCTTACAGCTGGCTTAAACTCTGTTCACAGAATGGTTTGCAGTAGTTTGAAATATTTTGCAATAGATTTTAGATAATCTGGTGCTGCTTTTCTTTCTAATCATGACAGTTTTATCTGTATGTAATAAGTTTATGATCATTCAATTTATTTTATATTGCCTCTTCAAAAGGCTTCTACAGTTAAGCAGGAGGACTCTGCTTAGGCAAGAATAATTAAAAACAGTATCTTGATGGGAACAAAAGTTATTTCTTTTAATGAGTGAAAGAAAACTGACTTCATCTCTTTTAACAGGACTATGAAAGGACAGATAGTAACACTCATGGTCCGTTTGGTCTCAAACCAAGGTCAGGTAAGGCTGCTGTTCTCTAACACAGTGTGTTTATTTCCCAGGCTGCAAGAGGCAGTAAGCATAGCAGATGTCACAGCACAGCAGTTCATTCAGTTTAGTATCACTGCACAGCACTGGGAAAGGCACAGACAGCTGCTTTGGCAAACAAATAATTGGAAACTCCTCGAGTTGCAGAATGATTTGTTTGGACTTTTTTTGGGGGGGATGACTTTTTAAGGTTTTTTTTTTTTTCCCACTCCTTTATTTTCTGCATACTTAGTCACTGTCAAAGAACAGGGAAACAGTACACAGTTGTTCTTAAGGGTTTGATGGCTTAAAGGTTTTCTACTTGATTAAAAGTAAAACACAATTCTTATACTTTCAAAGCTAGATTGAGATTCTTGAAGAAGTGCAGATGGAGTTGTATGTCCTATACTGTTACTTCAGTATTGAAGTCAGTTCAGTCTCCATATTTTCTAATTATCCATTTGAACTTAAGTAAAATGATCTCTGCATTTTCTTTGAAAGATATTTCATAGGCAGCATCTTTTCTAGCAGGATGCTTAAATATATTGTTCTTATAAGTCCTGCAGGTATTTTTCCCTGCTTTTATCCTCAGTTATAGTGCTTTAGTTTTGAATGTTTTCTGTATGAATTCTGCTGACTGACTTCCCTCATGTTTGACAGCTTTCAGGCCGTGCCTCACGGCAGGACTATGGTGCAGTGGATCCTGGGTTTACCATGAGGAGGAAAATGGAACATTTAGGGAAGAAAGGGAACAATCAGACAGCTTCGCAGTGTAAGGTACCATCATTCACTGTATGGCTGCAGTGTGTTTAGTTTGCTCTGTACCACAATTTAAACTTTCATTTTAAAGGCCTCCAAATTGCTTGCAGTTGTACAAGAGCATCCCTTGTGGTGGTATTTCTTCCTAAGGAATTTCATCTAACAGGCTACACTGGTATTTGTTTGGGTCTATCCAAAATACCAACTGGGAGTTAGTTAGGGTTGTTTTCTTTCTAAAAAACAAAGTGAAATGATTCTTTTTTTTCCTGAGGTTTTCTTTTTTCCTCGGGAGATAATAAATCTCCTTGTGTTTGCTGTTGTTTTACCTGAGATCTGAGGAAAAATGATTATTGTTTTCTAAATGTCTAAATGCTTTTTGAGTGTAGAAAGTTGTGCTACAAATTTTGGAATCCTGAATGGGATCTACTTTTCATATTTCCAGTAAATTGTTTTTTGTGTACTTCAGTGTTCAAGGCATTTAGCAGTTAGAGTTAACAAAATCATAGCTGCTCTGCTTTTCAGGGCAGTGCTGATTTGTGGTGTGTCTTCTATGAAGGGTGTTTTTGGTTTGTCTGGTTCACTTCCTGAGCAGTGATTTTTTCCTGGGATAGAAAAAAAATCTTTGTTTCCCTTCTCTGTTTTGGGCCTTTGGCCACCCTAGTTTAACTTTCATCTGTACAAATAGCCTTTCCCACAGTTGTGTTCCCTTCTTTTTCTTTTCCTCTTCTCATAAAATCTTGTATGGTTTCAACTGACAGATTCTGCTCACCAAGCAGTAGATGACATACTCAGCATAACACTTCTGCCCTTGAGTTCTGTGCTTTCCTGTTCTGAGCAATGAGTTTGTTGTATGGATTGAGAGCTGTGTATTCTAGTCACTGATGGCAGAATGTCTTCTCAATGTTTGTTGTTGTGTCCATTTAAAAAACCCCACAAAATGCCATAAACCACAAAGAAAAACCCAACAATACAACAAAAGGAACACAGGGCCTACAAGGAGAAAAAGATGCTTACCGGGACTAAAAGTGTGAATTTATTCTGTTTACTTCTCTTAGCGTTACATATTCCTTTGAACATCTACATCCTTCAAAATGCCCTGGATTTAAAAAGAAAAATCAGCTAATGTTGAGAGTAACTCACTTACAGCCTTTTTCCTAGAATCTTGAATCCAGGTTGAAGGTAATTTTGCCAGATGACATTGGAGCAGCGTTGATGGATGGGGTGGTTCTTTGCCATTTAGCCAATCACATAAGGCCACGGTCTGTTGCCAGCATTCACGTCCCATCGCCAGCAGTGGTAAGACTTAAATCATTTATCTCATTTTTGTTGCATCTTACATCAAAACAGTTTAGAATTTTGATAGTAAAGCATTGTGACTCATGTTTACTGCATTAATTTGCTACATTACTCATTTCAGTTTTTCTGGAAGAAGCATTAGATGAGGCTCAGAAGTTTAGTTTAAGAGCGATTTTCGTCATACTGAGTCTTCATAGAATGTGTCTTGTGTTTTAGTAACTGTAAGTGAATTTACATCAGAAATACGCACTCCTTCATGAATGTATGATGAAGATGTAATATCCTGTCTTCACAGCCTAAACTCAGCATGGCAAAGTGCCGAAGAAATGTTGAAAATTTTCTTGATGCTTGTAAGAAACTGGGCGTTCCACAGGTACAGTAATTGCTTTGATTTATTAATAACGACAGAAAACATCAGCAAATACTGAGTTTGGGGAACTTTATTTAGGGAGCAGTAGTGATTATGACACTGACCAGAGAACTTGAAGATCTGAAGAGAATTCTATTCCAGGCTTATGGGGTGAACTTGAGGAAGCTACTTTATGGGTTTCTAGGAAGTTCTTAATAGCAAAAATAGCACTGACCTCCAAAATATATTGTAATCTAAACAAAGGAATGGACTTGAGAGAGTGATGTTTTCTTACTTGAAAGTCTTGAGTTTAGTAACTTGCTTGGCATGAATTCAGTCTGCCTAGGAAATATCCTGCACTTCCAGAACTCTGTAGCCTGAATGATTTGCCATCTTTTTTAGCATGGCTGTAGTTGCAGCCCATTACTTGTGCTTCTGTTACCCAAGTTTATTCTCTACCTCCTTTTATGAGGGGGGGAAAAAACCCTAAAAATTCAGTCATGTCCTGTGTATTATGAGACAAAAAAGTCTCTTGATCTAGATTTAGAAGCTGGTTTACTGCTCTGCCATAGCTTCTGTCTCATGTGGAGCCACAAACTATACAGAAGCTGGAGGTGCTGTCATTTACCTCATGAATGACTTGTAACACCAGCTGGCAGTTGGGAAGACTGTCTAGCTTGTGCTGCATTTTGAGACTGAGTGATGACTCTCTTGGAGAATGATTCATTATTGGGTCTCTCAGCACTTCTAAGTTATCCTAGGGAAAGATCAGTAATAAGTCTGCAAAACGGGAAGGGAGCAGAAGGCCACTGAGGCAACAGGACCCACCAGCTTTTCCTTACTCTGCTTTTGAAAGGAAAGTCCTTTACTTTATGAATTTAGTAGTCTTTTATGTATGTTCTGACACTGTCACAGTTTAACACTTTAAACAGATCATAACTAGAACAAGTTTCTGCCCATTCTCTTGCTGTAGAGAACCACTTTTAAGGTCACAGGTTTTCTCTGCAGGTTTCTTCCTGAGATGTGTGTGGCTTCAGAGAATGTGTTTGTTCCCCATGCTAGGGACCAAGGCATGGAACTGGTTAAATGTCCTGTGTTCTTTTGCAGGAGAGACTTTGCCTGCCTCATCACATTCTGGAGGAAAGGGGTCTGGTGAAGGTTGGCCT